>NC_084974.1:29415182-29464682 GCF_963691925.1 Scomber scombrus | reverse complement strand
TCTCTCTCTCTGTCTCTCTCTCTCTATCTCTCTCTCTCTCTCTCTCTCACACACACACACACACACACAAGGGAAGAATGCTATAGAGCAAACACACCTCTTTCCGTCTCAGTTTACTTACTATGACACAAACCCTCATCCCCGCCCAAGAAACACTGACCTGTGTCTAAACGGACACACTATCTCAAAATGAAACCAGGATAGGGTGAATCATGAAACATGTCAAACAGGAAATGTGTATTCACAACCATGAACCGAGAAACACAAACACAGCCTGCGCAATTACAGTGAACTGATATTTGAATTGAAAGGGCATGACTGGAAAACTTGATTTCTTCTTAAACTTTTTTATAAACTTCTTGCTTGGGATCAGAGACATTAATATGACAGCCTTAACTCAAAAATGTCACATATTGTTTTCTGAGTTAGGTAGGCTTATACTCTATATCCAAGTAGAGTATGGCTCTAGTAGGTGAGGAGAAATAATAGAAAATAAGCTTTTTCTTTTAAGGTGTTATCATTTTGTCGCCTTCATCACAGATGGGGACGACAGGGAGTACAGAGAACTGATCCAGGACTTTGTAGACTGGTGCCTAAGGAACCACCTCCAGATCAACGTGGGGGAAGACCAAAGAGCTGGTGGCGGATTTACGCAGGCAGAGACACTCCCCTCTGACACCAGTCATCCAGGGAACAGACATTGAGATGGTGACATCTTACAAGCACCTGGGTGTTCACCTTAACAATAAACTGGACTGGACAGACAACACCACTGCACTTTATAAGAAGGGCTAGAGCAGACTCTACCTGCTCAGGAGACTGTGATCTTTTGGAGTGCAGGGGGCACTCCTGAGGACCTTCTTTGATACTGTGGTGGCATAATGAGCTATCTTTTATGGGGTGGTCTGCTGTTGAAGCAGCATCTTAGCTGCAGAGAAGAGACTGGATAAACTGATCAAGAAGGCCAGCTCTGTCCTGGGACGCAGCAATCAAGATGGCACCCACTGTGGCTGATGTGTTGGCAGAGGGGTGAAAATTTGGTGGGGTGAAGTTTGCATGACAAGAGACCGAAGAAGCTGTGTGAGGGGTGGTTGGGGTCACGTGCAATGCTGAGTGCTTTCCAGGCCAGGCGTGTGCTGTAGATGTCCAGAAGAGAGGGGAGTGAGGCATCAATGATCTTCCCTGCTGCATTCACTATGCGCTGGAGAGGTGTTGCTTCCAAACCACACAGTGAGGCAGCTGGTCAGGATGCTCTCAATGGTGCCACGGTAGAAGGAGCACATGATGGGTGCCGGGGCTTTAGCTCTCCTCAGTTTGCGGAGGAAATAGAGGCGCTGCTGAGCTTTCTCGGCCAGTGATGTGGTGTTGTTGGTCCAGGAGAGGTCCTCTGTTATGTGCACACCCAGAAAACCTGGTGCTGCTCACCCTCTCCACAGCAGCACCGTTGATGGACAGAGGATGGTGCTGGGTGTGTGCTCTCCGAAAGTCGGCAATGATCTCCTTTGTCTTCTCCACATTTAGAGAGAGATCATTGTCGCTGCACCACGTGGTCAGTTGGCTCACATCAGTCCTGTAGCTTTTCTCATCATTGTTAGTGATGACGAGACCCAGTGCAGTCATATCTTATCTAAGATGAATGTGGTTTGCTATTCAAGTTTGATTTTTCTCCCTAATTTTACTAAAAAAGTTAACATTTTATCTGTCAGATTATTGAACAAATGTGGAAAAAAGAAATATCTATACAAAAATAGCATTTCTAACTCATCTTATTCTGTTGTTTCTAATTTTAAATTAGTTTTCTTTAGCTTTTCATATGAAGATAAAAGATACAATTGAAGCGCATTACATTGACTTTGACTGAGGTAACTTTGCACACGACACGAACAGGCGGCTGCAACCATTTTACAGCGCTGAAGACAACATTTTTGTAACTTACTTTTTTTTTTTTAACCAACTATCGTACAATTTTTCGATTTAATTATAGCATTGTATGTTCAGACAACATTTACTGTGAAGTAAAAGTGTTGTCGGCTGTTTTTTCCTGTTACTTTCATCGTTTAATGACATAACATTAGCAGTTTTAATTAACGGCTGTGGTAACCATAGTACCCTGACCGACGAAACTTTGCACACGACCCTAACGGTTGGCTGCTTCTCATCTGAAATTTTACAGCGTCGAAGATAGCATTTTGTAAGTTAATTTATTTATTTATTTTACCAACTAACTTACATTTTTTTCGATTTAAATGTAATGCTTCCTGTCCGGATAATATTTACTGTGAAGAAAAAATGTTGTATGTTGTTTTTTCGTGTTTCTTTCATCGCCTAATGAAGATACAACTTTATTAGCAGTAATTAACGGTTGCAGTAAGTTGGTTATGTAACTTTGCACTCGACACCAGTGGTTGGACGATGTCATTGGAGAGTAAAACATGAATTTTTCAGCGTCGAAGAAAACATTTTGTTAGTTAATTTATGGTTGTTGTTTTTTACCAACTAACTTGCAGTTTTTGATTTAAATATAGTGCTGAATGTTCATATGACAATTACTCCGGAGAAAAGGTGTTGACGACTGTTTTTTCTTTAACTTAATGAGGACGGTAGCAGTATGGACTACACGTTTTTTTGTTTTTGAACAAACTAAGGTACACTTTTACAATTTAAATATAATCCTGCCTGTTCGGATAACAATTATTGTGAAGACATACCGTTTTTTATTTATGATGTAGTAACCTGGCTGATATAACTTTGAACACGACCAACGGGCGGCTGCATCCACCAGCGTCTACAGCGTCGAAGATAACATTTTGTAAGTTCATTTATTTATTTTTTAACCAACTAACTTACAATTTCTCGATTTAATTATAGAGTTGAATGTTCAGATAACATTTATTGTGAAGAAAAAGTGTTGTTGGCTGTACGTTAACAGTAATTAACTGTAGTAGTAACCTGACTGACGTAACTTTGCACAAGGCCCCAACGGGCGGCTGCTTCTCATGTGAAATTTTACAGCGAAGACAACATTTTGTTAGTTAATTTCTGTATTTTTTCACCAACTAACTTACAGTTTTTCAATTTAAATTTAGTGTTGAATGTTCAGATAAGAATTACTGCGGAGAAAATGTGTTGTTGGCTGTTTTCTTTTCGTGTTTTTTTTTTTTTTTTTTAAACTTCATGAGGACTTAACGGTAGCAGTATGGACTAACGGTAAGCTAACGGTAGCAAACCGATATTAATATTATAATTTGTCAACATAAACTTCAATTTATGAGTCTTAAGCTTCTTTTTTCTAAATGTCCCAAATGGCTGAGAACAAATTGAAGTCATGTCGAAGTTATTTGACTTGTAGTTATTACTCGAAAAAAAAAGGTGAGATTTTAACTTATTAAATTAGTTATATTTATGGAATTATTTTCATTAAATGTCTGTGTTAATTTCAAGGCTGGTGAATAACAACTGTGGTTATTGCTTGGCTGGTAGTATAAAATGGACATTAACTTTAATTTAAATAGGTCATGGTGGTGATGTGGGGCACTGCCAACGTACTTCACTAATATTTGTCTTAATATTTAACTTTCCTGAAAACAACTTGAAGTCATGTCGACGTTGTTTGACTTGAACTACACCTTGCTGGCTTATTATAAAGGCCATGTAGGGTGCAGTATGTTCGTTTGTCCGCCAGAGAGCGCTGCATGAGCTGCATTAGTTGTGAAGGGAGCATTGAATCATAAAGAAAAACATTTTCTTCAACATGATAATAACCTCTCCGTTTACAAACGTTTTATGCAGCTTTATTATTTAGTATATGTGAAAGATTTTTTTTAATTATTAACGGAAATGTGTGTTTTTTTCGCTCTTTTTGTGTGTCTACTTCATATTGGAGTAACGCGTATCACGTGGTTAGAGGGGGTACACAACACGACACGTTTAAAAAACACGTTGTTCCCTATTAATCTCGCATTATAACACTAAAAGTAGAATACTATATCTAATAAATACTGTTTTTGTTTCGTATGGTGACCTAAATTATTGTGACTCTTTTCCAAACCCGTCGCTGAGACTGACTGTGCCGACAATCACTTCCTCGCCTCCGACGTAAATTTAGTTATCGCTTCTCGGCCTTTTGGCTAAGATCAAGTGTAGTATCTGTTCTTATCAGTTTAATATCTGATACGTCCCCTATCCGGGGACCATATATTAAATTGATTTTTGGAACAGGGAGATGGAATAGGGGCTTGCTCCGTCCACTCCACGCATCGACCTGGTATTGCAGTACCTCCAGGAACGGTGCACCCCCCTCTCTATGTTGAACATAAAAAAGATATTGAGCTTGAGGATGTCAGTGTATTACAGATGTTCCATGATAACTCTTCCATGTGGTAACACACTCCATGAGTTATGCTTATTTACAGTGTTTGTAGCCTTATTTATATAACAGGGAGCTGCAAAGTGGTGACACAAATGTTTCTATTTAATGCACAGAACAATAAACTGCTGTGAGTGAGACAAAATAAAATGCATCTCCCCTCCCTGTGGCTCCTATCACAGCATTTAACCCCGAACAAACAGTTAAAGGAATCCTATTTATACATCTTAACATGTTTTATTTCATAACAATAAATAGAACAGAATTTTTTATTTTTTTAAATTTATTTATTTATTTATTTTTTACAACAGAACAATTACTATAAAAACTCAAAGTGTTCATCCTTTATTAATGCAACAGTGGATCTTTCTGGGCCTCTGGGAGAACATTTACAGTGTCTCTTTGTATGGGAAATGTGAGTGGGTTTCGCACTGACTCTGCAGACAGTTTTTACCTGTCCGCAGCAGGAGAGTTGCTCTGGCTACTACTAGCATAAGAGTTCATACTAAACTCTCCACTGGCCCTAGTTTGTGGTTGATTGTGTTCAAAAACGCAGATATTTTCTGTTGGGGATGAAGCAACATATTGGATGTAGATTGAAATGAAATACCTTCACATAAATGAGATCAATAATGTCAGCCTGTTCATTTTATTTATTAAAAGAACACAGTGTAGAGCTGTTCGATAGGAACAGTGACCTACTTCTGTTGTGATTTGACACTTATGTAAAATACAATTAAATTGAAATTAACTTTCAGGGGGGCGAGGGGGTCAATGTGATGGTAGGGGAAATTACACAGACCACGTGCATGTGAACTCACAGTTTGTGTTTAATAACACTGACGTTCACTGATGTTCAGTTTGAAGTTTTATTCACTTCATTTGAGTTGCCTCGACTGGAGCTGTGTCTCCCTCCTGTTGCAGCTTGTGAGTGAGTGGGGGGGGTGTCCTCACTGCTGCATTTCTGCTGGTTTCACAGTCTTCTGAACATATATATATTCTCGCTGTTGCATATATAAAAAAAATCATGCTGCATGTCTCAGAGTCAATGTGTTGTTGCCACTCCAGACGATTAGGTGGCAGTAGCAGGAATGTCTGTTGCCCCAGTAACAGAAATAGGAAGTGGTGGTAATGTTGGGGAGGGGGGGACACTTGTGCTTTCCTTTTTTTGTTTTTTTTTCTGAATTTCAAATGTTAAAACAAATTGTGACTGCAGTATGATTTCACTTTGGCTCATCTGAAGCTGTTGTTGGTTTGTTTCTCATTTGTTGGAGGTAAAACTGAATCAGTGGGTGATTTTAGGTTAGGGTATGATGTGGTAGTTCAGCAGTGCATCATGGGAAAGCCAGTCATTATTTGTCATATAAAGTTTTAAAAATGTTTGTTATATTTAGTATAAAACATCTCCTTGTGTGTTGAGTCCCTGCAGATCCACAGCCTCATACAGGGTGTAGTTTGGATGATGTATGGATGGTCCACCATCAGTCGGCGTGCTGTGTCTGTGAAAGATTTCCCCGACTCGGATCTGTACAACTCATACTTACCTGGCAGGGGAGATACCATGATCATGAAGGTGGTTCACCCAGGGCGAGGCTCAGCCATTGCACTCCGGTTGTGCTGACCCCTGCGAATTCCCCAAATGTGGGAATCTCGACTGCATAATTTCTGGTAGTGGGGGACTGCGTTCGCGCTCTCCCCTGATAAAACTGTTGAAAGAAAACTCATTTCACATCCAGCAGGAACTGATGGATGGTAACATGCAGCTGTTACAGAGCAGTGAATCTGATACTGAGGAGGGATCAACTGATTTTTAAAAGCTGTAAGTCAACATAAAGCTTGTATCTATATTGAAAATTGTTCATTGTTTCAAAGCATTTGATACAGTAAAAATGGTGGCATCTGCTGAGCAAGTATTGGTACTATATTAGTATGGATGGAATACATTTGAGACTAATTAAATGTTATTTATGTTTAATTACTGCAGTGAAAAAATGCAGCTCGACTCAGGGGTTTATTAGTTTGGAAGTTTTTACATCTATAAACTACAGAGAGACTGTGACAGTGGACTGTGCTGCAGGAAGCAGTTTAATCTGTTGTAATAGCAACCTGACGCTCCTCTTTCTAGCCCAACGCTGTGTTCTTCCGGGTGTGGAACTTGGGACCAATCATTTTCTGAAGTCCCTCTTTGCTAACCGAGTTCAGGGGCATCATGTGTTTTTCCAAACAGTATGTTTTGAAGTCAGTTTGTGTTTTGTATGTTTGTTTGGTTTTTTTGGGCCCTCAGTTCAGTTTCGTCTTCCTCGTTAGCGTAAATTTCCACCTGGTCTGTGAACATACACTGCACACGCTTCACTGACTACACAGAGACTGAGAGCACGTTTTCACACACATTTAAATTGAATTGAATTTAAACGTCTCTTTTGCGGTTATGTAATCAGACAGACTGACATCACAAGTAAACAACAGTACACAGGAAGCTTAAGAGTCTTAAAAGTCTACATAAGTCTTTCTTAATTTGTTCCACACACCTTATCTGTGTCCAGGTTACCTCAACAGAGATATAGTGACTCAAAACAGAAAACGGAGTCACTGAGAGGCTAAGTGAGGGAGCATTGCACTGCTGACTCGCTACATAAACAACAGAGCCATTTCCGTGTTTTCCGACTGAGTGTGTATTTATTTCCAACGTCAAACAAACAGACAAACAAGGCAAGGCACGGCAAGATGTTCAGGTACTCAGTTTGTAGTTAGATTAAGCGGTCAACAAAAAATACGCTCTCCCTGCTCACCCCCTCTCCATACAGCCGCCGCGATAAACAGGTGAATATATGCCCATTCATTCAATCACTCAATCACTGCTCCATGACCACACCCCCCCCCCGTGACGTGCATGAAAGGTGCAAAACTGACAGCTGAGGCCAAACACAAACACAAACCCGACTATCTCAGCATATGGCACCAACAACCCAGCCCCTAATTATTATTACTGCAATAATTACATATAACAAATAAACAAGACACATGAAATAACGAAATCCACCATTGCCCTTGTTTATAGTCCATCGGTATAGTTCATCAATGCGCTCTTCTCCCTGAAAGAAAAGTCAAGTCTAGTCAAGTCCAAAAGTTCAAACACACAACTTCATGGAGTAATCTTAACCATGTTGTGCTGTCGGTCAATAAAGTCAGTCTAACTGTCCCAGCAGAAACGTCCTCCCAGAACCAAGAAGTCAGACTTCCGCCTCCTGCAGAAGACAGACTTTGGTTATGGGCCTTTCCAAGGAGCTGGTCTTGGTCTTGATCAGCAACCGACGCACAAATCCTCTTCTGTCTGGAAAGGTCTGGATGACCCTTCCCATGACCCACGAGTTCCGCGGTGCTGTTTCATCCACGATAAGCACGACGTCTCCTACCACAAAGTTGCGCTTGATACCAGTCCACTTCTGCCGTTCCTGCAACTGTGGTAAATATTCCTTAGTCCATCGCTTCCAGAATAGATTGGACATATACTGGACCTGCTTCCAGCGTCGATGAGCGTAGATGTCATTTCTTTGAAATTCCCCTGGTGGCAAGGAAGGGAAGGTTTTTAACAGCAAAAGATGATTAGGTGTTAAAGCTTCGAGATCATTAGGGTCGGTTGAAGCCTTGGTGATTGGCCGACCGTTAATGATGGCTTCCACCTCACAGAGGACAGTGTGCAGTCCCTCCTCATCAAGATTTTGCACCTTAAAGATGGAATTGAAGACCTTCCGCACGGATCTGATCAACCTTTCCCAGACGCCACCATGGTGTGATCCAGCTGGAGGGTTGAAAACCCACTTTACCTCCTTTTGAAGAAGAACATCATTTATCCGAGCTTGATTCCAACCCCTGATGGCCTCTCTCAGCTCACGTTCTCCTCCAATAAAATTTGTTCCATTGTCTGACCGAATTTCCCGGACTTGGCCACGCCTTGCCATGAATCGTCGTAGTGCGTTGATAAAAGAGTCTGTATCCAGCGAAGGAGCCATTTCGATATGGACAGCTCGTATTGCCAAACAGGTGAATATGACTCCATATCTTTTTACTACCCTCCTCCGGCTCTTAACCTCAAACGGTCCAAAGTAATCCACGCCGACTCTGGTGAATGGAGCTTCGTCTGGACAGACCCTGTCAGCAGGAAGATCAGCCATCAGCTGGCACCCTGGAGCAGCTTGCAGCCTCCGACAAACAACACACTTTGACAAAATCCTCCTTATGGCTGTGCCAACCCCTGGAATCCAGAACCTTTGACGCAACTTGGACAACATGTAGTTGCGTCCTCCATGACCAACCTGTTGATGTATGTGCCTCAGGAGAAGGTCTGAAATGTGGAGCTCTTTGGTCAGAATAGCAGGGTGTTTTGCATCTTCAGGTAAAGCTGCCCTACTTAATCGTCCACCAACCCTCAGGATACCATCCTCCAATACAGGAGAGAGTTTGGAGATGTGACTATTCTTTTTCACATTTCCGCCACTCTGTAAACTAGAGAGTTCGTTGGGAAACCTCTTCCTCTGGCAAAATCTGATGATTTCCATTTCAGCATCCAGCAACTCATCTACTGTGAGGAAACCTCTCCATGTGAGGTCTTTGACTTCTCCATTTCCCTGCTCTGAGGACGATCTTTGTTGTTCCCATGGCTCAGACTGAGTGGCTGCTGAGTCAGACCATTTCCTCCTCTGGCTAAGACACCGCAGCAAGTTCTTTAGCCTGATAACCCAAGCCACAGCCCTTCTCAAACAGGTCCAAGAGGAAAAATGATGGATTAGTCGAGTGGTTGCATCCACATCCTCTGAGATCTGCACCGCATTCACTGCAACACTGACCTTGACTTCTGGATCATTTGGAAGAAGTTCACCCAAACAATCTGGACTCACAGGCCAGTCCTGTTCCGGATGCAGAAGATATGCAGGTCCTGACAACCAAGTCTCACTCCTCAGGAATGTGTCAGCCTTCAGCCCTCTGGAGGCCACATCTGCAGGATTGCTTAGAGTGTTTACATACCTCCACTGAGATGGCTGTGACACTTTGAGTATTTCTGAGACCCTGTTGGCGACAAAGGTACGGAACCTTGAAGTCTCGTTCTTAATGTACTTTAGCACGGAGGTGCTGTCAGTCCAAAATGTTGACTCTGTTAATGACATGCGCAACTCCCTTTTCCAAAAGGTGTCCAGACGACTTGCCATGGTAGCAGCTGTGAGCTCCATACGAGGTATTGAGACCGACTTCAGAGGAGACACCCTGGACTTTCCCATGACAAAGCTGCTATGTACCTGTGAACGTGCATTCTGCAGGAGTAGGTAGGTCACTACACCATAACCGTTTTCACTTGCGTCTGTAAAGTGGTGCAATTGTGCCACAGTGACTTCTCCAAAATCTGGGGGCTTTAGACACCGAGAAACCTGGAAGTGCTCTAACTGATGAAGTTCTTTTAACCAGTTTGTCCATTCCTGTGCAGCTGATGGTGGTATAGGGTCATCCCAGCCGAGTTGCCGCCTGCACAGCTCCTGCAAGATGATTTTAGCAGAGAGGACAATGGGACTCAGGATTCCTAAAGGATCATATATCGAACTGATGACAGAAAGGATCCCCCTCCTCGTCACAGGCCTGTCCTGCACCAGGATTTTAAACTTGAAGGCATCAGACTGAATGCACCATTGCACCCCAAGCACCCTCTCCACAGGTAATAGGTCGTGGTCCAGATCCAAGTCCTTTATGCCCTTTGCTCTTTGATCTCCTGGGATTGCTGCCATCACTGCACGCCTATTGCTTATCCATTTTGTCAGCTTAAAGCCTCCTTTGGCACATATAGAAACCAAGTCACTGTACAGCGCCACCGCTTCTTCCTCACTGGCTGTCGATACCAGACAGTCGTCCACATAGAAGCAATGCAACAGCTTCTCAATGGCCTCTTGGCAGAACTGTTCTTCGTTGTCCTCAGCACATTTCCTCAATGCAAAGTTAGCACAACTTGGTGAGGAGGTCGCACCAAAAAGATGTACCAACATTCTGAAGTCCACTAGGTCTTGGGTGACATCACCTTTGGGCCACCAGAGGAACCTCAATAGGTCAGCGTCTTCCCTTGGTACCCTTACTTGGTGAAACATAGACTCTATGTCTGCCATGATCACCACCGGTTCCTTCCTGAATCTGGCCAGGACGCCAATCAGCGAGCTAGTGAGATCTGGACCTTGTAGCAGTTGAGCATTGAGAGACGTTGACTGGAAAGTGGCTGCACAATCAAAAACCACACAGATTTTTCCTTTCTGAGGGTGATAAACACCATGGTGTGGGATATACCACAGCCTTCCATCACTACGTGCCAGCTCATCTGAAGGTACTTGCTCTGCGTATCCCTTGGCGACCATGTCATTCATAAAATCTGTGTACTGCTGTTGAAATAACAAGTCCCTTTTAAACCTCCTCTTTAGGTTTAGGGCACGCTGCTCGGCAACCTTCTTGTTGTTTGGCATGTTCACAGAACTTCTCAGGGGCAATGCAATCTGGTAATGGCCATCTACAAGTCTGGCCGAATCCTGGGCCAACCTCATGAACTTTTGATCTTCTTTTGACTGACCAGGTTGTTCATCATAGCCACATTCTGGGAAATCTGTTCTGAACTGCTGCTGCCAGAGCTCCTCCAAGTTCAGGACTGAGATTCTGTTAACGGTCGCAACATCCATTCCATCACCACTGTCTCCCCCCAGTGGTCCATTAACAGTCCAGCCCAAAATAGTCTTAATGGCATAAGGTCCATCCTCCACACTACGGATGACTTGTAGTGGTTCCAGTGCCTTTGGTACATTTGTTCCAATCAACAGCTCAACTTCGGAGTCAATGTCAGGTAAGTGAACATCTCTCAAGTGTGGCCACCTCCTAAGATCCCTTTGACATGGAATGTTTCCCTTATGGACTGGCATACACTCCTGGGTATAGGTATTGGGCAAATCACAGTATGTCTCCCCATCCAAGCCAGCCACCTCCAGTCCTGTGATCACATAGCTATTAACAACCTTCTCCTGACCCATTGTCCGCAAGAGAATTCGTGTCTTCTTCCCTGAGAGGTTGAGCTTGTTCATCAGATTTACTGTGCAGAAAACAGCCGTGCTACCCTGATCCAAGAAGGCATAAGTAACCACTGCATGGTTACCTTTCTTGGATTTAATCTGTACTGGAACTATAGGAAGCTTGCAGTCATGACCACCAGCCCCAGTAAGCCCATTGGATACCAGAGCACAGCCCACTGCGGCGCCTGGTTCTCCCTCTCTCACTGGATCCCTTTCCTTTGAGTGGATGTGAAGCAGTGTGGGGTGTTTCAAACTGCACACTTTGCATGAGAGACGCTTTCGACAGTCCTTGCTGACGTGTCCTATACACAAACAGCCGAAGCACATTCCCTTTTCCCTCAAAAAAGTGATCTTCTCGGCGTGAGCCCTTTTCTCCAATCGAGAGCAAAACTCCAAAGTGTGTCCACCCTCACAAAACGGACAAACTTTCTTGACTGATGAGGTCGTGTCTGGTCTCCTTCCCTTTGTTGTTGTGTAATTGTTCTGTACAGTGGTCATAGTTGTAGCAAAACTACTTCCCTTTGGCCTAGGTCTAGGTTTTAAGTTGGTTCGACTCATGCCTCTGTTTAATGCTGGTGATGCATCCTGAATGTCCCCGAATACTGGGTCTGTTAGAATCCTTGCTTGCCTTTCGATGAAATGGACAATATCATTGAATGTAGCCCTTTGGTTACGTCTCTCTTGTATTTCACAAGTAGTTGTCCTCCATCGATCCCTTAGCTTGTAAGGCAGCTTCTTTACTATTGTCAGCATGTTAACAGGCATATCCATTTCAAACATATACTGCACCTCGTTCATTGCATTCGAGCAGCCTCTGAGAAATAAGCTGTAGTCTTGAAGCGCCTTCACGTCCTCTGATTTAATCGGGGCCCACGACAATGCCTTGTCCATATAAGCAGCTGCAACCCTTTGTTCATCTCCAAAATGTTCTTGTAATAGGATTTTGGCCTGAGCGTAGCCCCTGTGTGGATCCATGTGTTGGCAGCTTCTTACAAGGTCTCTTGGGCGACCTCTGGTGAATTGCTCGAGAAAGTACAGGCAATCACTATGACTGGTGGCCTTGCTTTCAACACCATTTTCAAAGGCTCTCATAAATGTATGAAACTGCAATGGGTCACCATCATACACCTGAATATCTCTTTTAGGCAAGGATGCTCGTTGCTGCTGTTGTATCAGTAGTGTTGTTATTTCATTCTGTCTTTTCATGATATCAACAACATTGTTTTGCTCCCCACTGCTTGCTGAACCTCCAACGTTGAGAATGTTTCCATGATGCATCTGATCATTAAGAGCATTGGGCTGAGGATTAAACTCAGGTAGGTGGCGCTTTAAAGCGGGAGGCTGAAAATGAGCCGCGTGGGTCAGCCTGTCTGATTTAGGCCTTGTCACCTGTTTGCTGTCCATGATTTTAGATTGCTGTTTAGATGTTTCCAGCCTCTGAGGAATGAAAGGAGCGGCGTCAATATTGAACTTTGTTTTTCCTTGTTCGTTTTTAAGGTAAGAATTCATTGCATTGGACCGGTCTGTTACAGTGTTTTTAGAACCAGATGTGCTAGCAGCCCTTAGCACACTCACTTTTGCAGAGTGTGCAGCAATTTCTTCATCCAGCTTGAGCCTTTCCTTACGTTTCCGTATTTGCTCCTCCTCCTCTTCCAGTGCATGTTTGTCCTGTAGAAGTTTTTGCCGTGCCATCAGTGCAGCCAAATCAGCTTCTGCCTTGATGCGAGCAGAAGAAGTCCCTGATACGTTGGACCTTTTACCACTTCCAGAGCTTTTTCCACTTGCAGCACTTTTTGCAGATCGTCTGCTTTGCACATTTGATATGCTATCACTTGGTTTCACATCATCCTGTAGGCCTCCATAAAGTGTGATGGGGCCTGTGTTGTCCTGTGCTGCTGCCTGTGAGGCATCATCCATTTGAAGGTGACACACATCCTTTGTTGCTGCAACCAAATCATTTTCCACAGGGTTGGGAACATGTTCCTTTTCCTCCAACCACTGAATCACATCATTCTCAAATGTACTGCTGTAATGTTCAATGCTTGAGAACCAATCCTTCTGTCTAACCTTTTCATCCTCAGGTTACAGTGGAATTATTGTTTGATGCAGGTTAACAGCAGTATCAAGGAGCTGAGTGAGAGTTTGCAACTGAGATTTCAACTCCTGTGCATTTTCCTTTTGTTTCATAAGCTTTTTCATTGCAGGTATTAAGCCCTTTATTTTGTTCACATGAGTTTTACGTTCCTTTTGTAGATCTTCAACTTTATTTGCCAAGGCTTTTGCAGTGAGTTTGACATTTCTTTTGGCATCCACTGCTTCAAACTCATTGTTTTCCACTCTTTCCTTTGTTTCACTCATATTGCGGTTTTTTTTTTTTTTTAAGCTCAGCAGCTCAGTGATTTGCGCAGTGAATCAACAATACACCCAGCATAATTTTTCCCTTTTCCACAGATCATTTATTTCACATCCATAGGTATTGGGGAAAAAGGAACACCACAGATATTCACTCTCAACGAGCAGCGTGTCTCAGCGGACTTTCGCATGCGGGCAGCGCTCCCCAATGGACGCGCTGTCAATCGAACTGCGTTCAATCCAACATACACAGCATGAATGAATGCGAGTGATACAGGCCTACCGGTCTGAAGTCCGCGTTGCGATGAGTCTGGCGTTGCAGTGATGCACCGTGTGGCGTGATCGTTTCCAAGTGTGCCGTCTGGGTGTAGTAGCCGCTTTTTTGTTGACAAAATATAGTGACTCAAAACAGAAAACGGAGTCACTGAGAGGCTAAGTGAGGGAGCATTGCACTGCTGACTCGCTACATAAACAACAGAGCCATTTCCGTGTTTTCCGACTGAGTGTGTATTTATTTCCAACGTCAAACAAACAGACAAACAAGGCAAGGCATGGCAAGATGTTCAGGTACTCAGTTTGTAGTTAGATTAAGCGGTCAACAAAAAATACGCTCTCCCTGCTCACCCCCTCTCCATACAGCCGCCGCGATAAACAGGTGAATATATGCCCATTCATTCAATCACTCAATCACTGATCCATGACCACACCCCCCCCCGTGACGTGCATGAAAGGTGCAAAACTGACAGCTGAGGCCAAACACAAACACAAACCCGACTATCTCAGCATATGGCACCAACAAGAGACATTATTAGAATAAATAGATAGATACTTTATCGTTATCAAACCTTCTCAGGAAGTTACTTGGTTACAGCAGATAACATTAAATATGTCTAATAACTAAAATTGTACTAATTAAACAGAATTATGTCATAAATATGAATAAAACAGCAGATACAGCAGTTTCCCTGCAGTATCTAAAAATATCTAACAAATATAAAAACACACAGAGCACCTTTTGTTGTTCAGTCATGATCAGTTTAGTGTGTGAATATTTGTATTTTCTCTGTTAATCATTGTTTCAGATTTAAACCTGTCAGTGACGCGGACTGCGGAGAACTGCGTCCCTCCTCCGAGCTGACTGCAGATGTGGCACCACTGGAGTTGGCAGAAGGAGGTGATGGATCAGGAGATTAGATGGGGATTGAGTTCGTTGGCAGGTAGACAAAAACAAATGCAACAAAGATATATAAAATTTGCAGATAAGAGTGAGCTCACATGGGAGGAGATATTTACAGAGAGAACAGCAGATGTTGAGGAGGTAAATAGAACATTAGTTACATTTATTATCTGAGCAGCAGAGGAAACAATACCAGAGTGCAGTGCAGAGGAAGAGTAGTGTGGATATCAGAAGGAGGAACAGAGCATTTAAAAATCAGCATATTTAGAAACCTTAGCTCAGTACAAAAGAGTTTAAGCAGTATTCTGCAAAACAAGCATACTGGAGAAAATACTGTAATACAATTGGGAGAGAGAGAAATTGTTGTCAGGTTTAGGGAATGATTAGGAAAATGAGTGGAAAAAAGCAAATATGAGATGTCAGGACTGTAGTAATAACAATAATGCAATTAGTAATTTGGAAGGGGCAGAACTCTTAGCAAGTACATTTATGAAGGTCTACAGTTCAGAAAACTTATCAAGAACAAGATAGTGTAGAGCAGTGGTCTCTAACTCTGCTCCTGGAGAGCTACTGCCCTTCATGTTTTAGGCATCTCCCCACTCTAATGCACCTGATTTTAATAATGAACTCATTATCAAGTTATTTAACAACCTTCAGCTGCTTGATAACGAGTTCATTATTAGAATCAGGTGCATTAGAGTGGGGAGCTATCTAAAACATGCAGGGTGGTAGCTCTCCAGGAGCAGAGTTAGAGACCACTAGTGTAGATAACGCTTCATGCAGCATCCAGGAGTAACAGAAAGACCACAGTACAAAATTTGGACCTACCATTCACCATGTTAGAATTAAGGAGAGCAATATGAAATGCAAGGCAAACCTCACCATGCTGGCAAATATGAAAGACAGTTCACCTACAGTGGTACTGACGTTATTTAATTTAATATGGAAACAGTCTTAGTGCAAATACAGCAAGTTACAGACACAGAATGTGTATGTGTATATACATATTTACATACATACATATATAGCTCTGTTCATCTTCTGATCCACGCTCCAGTCCAGTAGGTGGTGATAAACACATCTCTAAGCTGGTTGCCAACTGCCAATAAAAATCAATACAAGAAGAATACAGGAACGCAGATGATGTGGGTGTGGTTTAATCTACACTGTAGGAAGTGTGCAGCTGTGTGTGCGTGTTCAGTCTCTGCTGACGTCAAGAAAGGGTAAGCATGACTTCCTGTTTATGTTTACTGAACCACAGTCAGCAGCACTGCAGCTCCTTTATTTTCCTAACTTTTTTCAGCCCGTAGATGGTTGCATGAACAATGACAGATCTGTATATACACGGTTTTATCAGTTAGTGGATAGTGACCCCCAGTGAGCCTGTGGTCGGTATAAAAATAACTTGCAGTCCGCCACTGTTGGCTCTGGATAACAGCAGAATTGGCAGTAGAAGGTTTTGGCTTTTAGAGCTGACACATGTTAACGTCAATCTCAGCTGATTAACACACCTCTGCTGCTTCTGCACAGAATCAGGAAATGTGTTTTAAAACCACTCCCAAGTTATAATAAACAACAAAATATTATATTGAAATGTAATAGGTTACAGATTATTAGTTCCCCTATTTAAAATGTGAGAAGTAATGTAACTTTAAATTATGTACTCAGAGTAATGTAACTTATTACATTTGATTACTTTTTGATTACTTTTCAAATTTTCAGCTGTTAGGGTAAGTGTACCCATTAATCCCGCCAAAATCTAAGTTCAATGGATAGTGGCGTGATTTATTTTAGATGATTGGATGACCTGTTTTTACTCTTCCTTCCTTCTTCATCTTACAGGTAGTGTCACATCACTATGTCCTCTCCAGAGATCGCCTCTCTCTCCTGGGGCCACATGAAGGTGAAGGGATGCTCCTCTAGTTACAAGGACTGTAAGGTCTGGCCTGGAGGCAGCCGCACGTGGGACTGGAGGGAGACTGGGACTGATGTGAGACATGCTTTTATAAAACTTGACCTGGCAAGAACACGCTGGGGTTTCTCTCTTAACAGTAATGGGATGGAAGTGTTGACACATCTTTATGCTTTTCCCACCGCAGCATTACCCAGGAGTACAGCCTGCTGATCTGGAAGAGGTGCTGAAGAAAGGAATAGACCTGCTGGTCATCGGCAGAGGCATGAGTGAAGCTCTGCAGGTAAGACAGACTCTCAAACAGTCCAATCAAAATCCTTCCACTAAACTATACAGCACAACAAAATCTGCATCCAGCCTGACATTTACAGTTAGTGCTGGGTATTGGTGCTTGATACCTTTTTTTTAATGTATCGACTGAAATAAATTGATACCAAATAGTATCGAAACGTCTCCCATCAAACGATACCTGCAATCGATCCTTTTTTCACCCGGAGCTAGAAAATAAGACTATTTGTCTTCAACAGCAGCTACAACCTGTCAGTCTTGTGACTTTATACTTAACTTATTTACAGTGTATAAAACTATTGTGACCAAATTCGACATACTGAAGGATCATGTCACCAAGTACAGATGTGTGGCTCTTTGATGTTTTTTTAATAGTTTTGGAACATTACCAATATGCCCATGTCAGACTTTTGACTTTTTTCATAAAATATTTTATATTCCAAAACTACATTAACTAATGAATACATTTTGAAATGAGAGATAAATCTTGCTTTTTATAAAAAACGATCTCCCTTATAAATCATGTCAGTATCCATGAAAAACACCTGAACAGTGGAAAACATTAGAATTTGTTTGAAAATTAGAAAAGTAATCAAATGTAATAAGTTACATTACTTTGATTAAGTAATTGAAATAGTTACATATTACATTTTAAATAGGGTAACTCATAATCTATAACCTATTGCATTTCCAAAGTAACCTTCCCAGAGTATAGGGACCAAGATGTGAAGGAGTAACCAGTTTTTCATAGAATTTGTGTTTTTTCACTTCTCTGGGAACCAGTGCTTCAGTTTATGAGAAGCAGTGTCAGAAAACCAGTGAAGTTTGAGCAATTTATTCTCCATGAAAATGGAGGTTGAGGGTGCCGCGGTTAGACGAGGACTGAACCTTTTTGTGCTGCCCGTCTCTTCTCTCAGGTTCCCTCCAACACTCTGGACTTTGTGAAGCAGAAAGGCGTCGAGGTCCGAGTCCTGCAGACAGAAAAGGCTGTCGCTGAATACAATAAACTGGCTGGAAAGGGTGCCAAAGTGGGCGGCGTCTTCCACTCCACCTGCTGACGTCCCCCTCGCTGCAACACATGGGACTGCCTTTTGTTGCCCTGCCCTAAGAGACTGGTTTCAGTGAATGAATGGCTGATTTAGGGTATTTAAATCATCTTAAATGCTAGTTTTGACCTAATTTCAGCCTCGGTTCGGTGTTGTAAAGGAGAACTTCAGAAACGCTGTTTAAGTTTTTAAATCAGTGAACCCAAATCAGATTTACTTTTATCGTTGTCTAATCATGGAGGAAATCCTTTAGTGATTTTTTTTTTTTTTTTACATGAAAATTAAACAGACCATATTGTAGTGTTGTTGGTAAAAGTTAATAAATACACACTACAGTATTTTCATGGAGGTGAAAATGTATTTGCTTGTTTTTAAGACAAAATAAAGTTAGAATATGATTAATCGTGTTGTGTACGTTTGTCATCAAGAGAAACATTTTTATAAGAAACAATTGTTGAGTACAAAAAATATTCTCACAAATGAAAAACACTCGTGTTTCCTTCAACTTATGCACAACATGTTTCAAAAATTGCTTTTTTTATTTTTAAAGAGAAAGCAAAACTGTCACCTCTACTGGCACAGTTTCAGATCTATTGTTAATAGAAATGTGAACTAACGAGGCTAACGCTAATTAATGTAACACTTTAATGTAAAAGCTGAAAAGGCTCGTCAGTCTCTCTGTATCGTTAGCGTCTGGCAGGTTTCGGCATGATAAAGACTTTGACGGGCTTGCTAAACGGAATAGTTCCTTCCACAGATGTCTCAGGCGGCGGGAGGCTGTCGATGCTGTCGCTCCATCCCAGCTTGGATGCAGAGGAAGGGGAGGAGGAGCTGTAGGCCAGCAGGAGGCGCACTTCAATTTGAGATGGCTCTGAGGAAGGAGAGGAGAGGTTAGAAACAGACATTTTAAGATAAGACTCAGATGTGCGTGTTTTTGTACCAACCTGTCCAGGCGCTGTGTGAGAGGTAGACCTGTGTGATGAGTCTGTGTCTGTTAGGTCCGGGTTTTCTGAAGTCTCCGGGTTTAGGATGGATCACATGACTCTGGCCATCTGGATACAGAACCTGCAGAGACAGAAGAGAGAGCAAGTGATCCCACCAAAGTTCAGACCCAGAGCGGCTGAGCCCTGATCATAAATTCCTCACTGAACTGAAAAATGATGATTTCACATCTTCTCACCAGCTGAAAATAAACAACTGAAAATCGTAATGAGGAGCTGAGTTTATGTATTCAGTTGTGCATCAAACGGACCTGAACTTTCACTGTGTTCTGGGGGTCCTGGACGTGCTCCAGCGTTGCATCGATGTCTAGCGCCACCACCAGGCCAGATGTGAACTTGAGCGGGTTGTCTGACTCCCCTGTCGGCTCTATGATGTTGGCTGTTGCCCGATGGATCTGTCGACCACAGTTCATACTCATTTAAAAAGGTATTATATTATTATATATGTATTTACTCGTATATAGAGCTTGACAGACTGTAACGGGAAGTTCACTTTGGGTTCAGAGGTCACTGACTGTTTCTTCTACCTGTTCAGGCAGTCTGAGCTGCAGCAGGCCGCTCTGTCTCAGGGTGGTCTGGAGGATCTTAACCAGCTCCACTGGTTTACAGGACGACAGCCGGGGCATCAGCTCCAACAGCTTCTCCACAAAACAGTCCTGGAGGTGAGGCAGCTCTGTCAGAAACGACCTGAGTGATTAAGAAAAGAAGAGGGAAAAAAAGAACATTCACTTAGCCTGGAGAGTTGACATGGACTGACAAAACCAGGTACAGATATTAAACCAGCAAATAGAATCTAATAGATAAGTAGATATATATATATAGAGAGAGGGAGAGAAAATATTTAATAGATAGATAGATAGATAGATAGATAGATAGATAGATAGATAGATAGATAGATAGATAGAGCGATAGATAAAGCTTGGGGAGAGGGTTTAAAAAATAAAGATATTACCTCTGAAAAGATTCAACGTCCTGCAGAAACTTCTCACAGCTGCCGATAAGAGGATCCAACCTACAGAAAGATAAATAGGAGGGTACTTTAGTGGTGCTGTTATATTTAAATACATGATGTGTGTGTGTCTGGGTCTCTGTCTCAGTGTGTGTTTGTGTGTGTATACGGACCCCTGCCTGGTGCGAGCCGTCAGTATGAGCTGCAGAGCTTTGGCCTGGAGCCGAACGTGATGTATGGTGGCCACCTGTCTGTTCTCCAAACCGCTGTACATGAACTCCAGCTTGTAGGTTTCCTCCAGGATCTGTAAACATCGTCACACATTTATAACTGATAAAAGTCACCTTAAATGTGTCTTTTTGTGTCTTTATGTTCTATGTTTTAATCTGTTATTTATTGCCTTTGTTTTTTAATGTTTGGGTGAGTCAAGTTTAAAGGGGTTAAAATGCGAAAATAAACGTGTCCAAATAAACTTGGACACATTTTTTAGTGGGCCCAGCATAAAATTTCTGCTTTTAATCCATTTTGAGAGAATATATTAGAGGATTATGGCAAAAATGTCTAAGTGGTGTAACCATAAAAACTTTGTACCAAATAATTAAACTTGCTTATAAACGCTAAATTCCCAATAAAACACCATATCAACTAGTTTGGCATGATCTTACATTATAACTTTTTATATTAAATAAAAGTAATGTAATAAAAATGTTTATATATTACATTTAATCTAGGGAATCATGTCAATCAGGAACCATGTACTTGTTTAAAATAAAGTAATAGTTATTAGTTATTTGTATAAGTACACTTAAATACACTGTAGGTGGATACAATATTATTTATCTTTTTTGACATTTTCAGGAGCATTCAGTCATTTTAACAAACCTGATGCTGCTTTTAAGACAAATTTTAAAGACATTTTTGAATATCTCATCTTGCCAACCCTTATATGACATTGACCCATTCGCAGGTTTTGAATGTCTTTTCAAAGTTAATTCTTGTGAAGCACTTTGTCAATTTCATTTCTGTGAAAAGTTCTATACTCAATACATTTATCATTATTATTAATACACTTGTTTGTGTGTGTGTGTGTGTGTGTGTGTGTGTGAGTGTGTGCATGCGCTGACCTGTTGAACAGCTGCAGACGCCATGACGTTCTGTTTGAGGCAGAGAGGGACGGCCATGTTCCACAACTTCTCCTGCAGAGCCTGAAGTAACAAAGAAGAGGTCAATGGTCCTTTATCTAAAAAAAACAAACACTTTTTCACATTTCCAAAGTAACCTTCCCAAAACGCTGTGCACACGCCTACCTTCATGAGCAGCAGCTGGCAGCGCAGGTATGTAACGCAGAAGTCAGCAGCTCCAGCCAGCTCAGTCTGCAGCTCGCCCAGCCGCTGCAGGTCTCTGACACACCAGACAAGACAGGAGGGAAAAATCATTCATAAACCCATCGACCAAAGAGTGATGCATTACAAAATTAACCAGATACATTCACCATTTTACTGAATAAATGTGATTTTCAACTCAAAATAACCTCCAACCTTTGAGTGCTGGTTGATTTTTTTTTAAATTTGCCTTTTTACATTTAGAACAAGTGCTGTAACTTTTCTCCCTGCCCCTTTTAGTTTTATATAGATATGCATGTTGAACCCCTTCTTTTCTTTCCTGTGTCTGTTTGTGTGTTAATGTATGTGTACCGTATGGTGAAGTTGAGCAGGTCCTGGCCTCCGGGTGCTTCCAGGTTCTGGATAGTACTGATTCTGTTCAGACTCTGTTGAAGGAAGAGCTGAGCCGATTCCACTGAACCCGAACCACAACCAAAGTCCCCTGCCGAGTCCAAACAGTGCACCAGCTTCCTGCCCGGCAGCTGAACAGATGAAAAAGACCGTTAGAGGAGAGACAGCGAGCGTACTACAGACTGTGTGTTAATGTGACATTTCATAGCATGAAATATGTGAGTCACACTTCATCAGTGACCCTTTTAGATCGGCAGGAACCAAGACGCAAGAAACCTTTTACTTGATTACTGTTTTTGACCCTAACCCACTGGGGAGGGGCTTGCACTACAATGCTAAACAATTCTAACTGATCAAACACAAGTTTAGAGAGGACTACAACCTCTGTGTACATCATCATTCAGGCTGGTTGTTGCTAGTTTAATTAAAATCTTTTTACGGTTTGTAGCCGACTTTTCAATTTAATGTTTGAAAAAAGCCTTAAAAGTGTCCGCAATGGTCATCATGACAAAGCAGAACCGTTTCTCGGACAGAGATTTTGGCACAGTCCCAAACCCTTTTCCTAATAAAGTGCTCGATGGCTGTTTGTACCAAATATTATTCGGGACCATTTAAAGACATCATAAGTCAACAGCCAATATGACCTTATTCTGAACACTACAGTATTTCAGTTCTTACTCTTAGCGGCGGTACGAGGTGTGACAGACTGTCCCTCAGGTAGGAGTAATGTCTGAAGGTGTGGTCGGAAAACAGCGCCGGCAATGTGGGACACGACTTGGCAGCGTTGAACACCAACACCAGCACGGCGATATCTGACGTCAGCAGCCAGGGTCAAGGAGGGAAATCATAGTTTACAGGTGAAGAGAAGCAGGTAAAGAAACACTAAAACACTGGCTGTAGGTGCTCATGTCCTAAAATCATGACAGGTGATTTTTGTGAACTAACAGCTGCTGAAATTAGACTTAAATTTTCATATGTGACTCCTGAGATTTTTTTTTTTTTTAGATGTGAGGAGGATACAGGCCGGATCGTCCATGTCGGGCTCGGGTGTGTCGAAATATGGGTGTGTGCTGAGCAGTTCAGGAACGAGAGGCAACACCAGCGTCGGGTGGCGGGAACCCAAAAACTTCAGACACCTGAGGGCAAAAAAATAAAATTAAAGTCATCAATAGAAAGTTTTTATCTGAATACAATCTTTAATTTAGCTTATGATGGTGCTGTAGAGGACATTATTTTGGAACCCAAGTCCTAGTTCTTAACTTACACACACAGACAGAGACACACACATACACACACAGAGACACACACATACACACACAGAGTCTTACTTCCAGACAGAGTTGCGGTCGGAGGGATACTTGTTGAGGTTCTTCAGCAGGTCCAGCAGAGTCAGCTGGATGCACTCTTTCGTTGAGACGTTGGTGTAGCAAAGTAATTCATGAAGAGCTTCTCTGATGTCACGAGACGAGTCCTGGAGACAGACAGTGACATCGTCAAGGTGCACGGACATCACGCTTAAATAACAAGAATTTAATAACTAACAAAAAGCACCAGATACGTGATTTTATTCAGGAGATTATGGATGAAAAGTTGGACTTTACTCTGAAATTTTAAATATTTGGGGACACCAAAGATGAAGCCAAACAAGTTATATTTTCAGTGTTTCTTTGTACCTCCAGCACAGCCAGCACGGTGTCCAGCTGATCCTCTCTGAGTGTTATATGAGTGGAGATCTCTCTTAGCACGTGGATGGACTGCAGCCTCACTTCCTCGATCTCATCGTTGAACATGTCAACCAGGAAGTCGAGACACTTTTCAGCGAAGCTGGCAGACGACCGAGCAAGCTGACACAATGCTTCCACTGCTGCGATACGCACCTCTGAAGTAATGAAAAAACATGGATAACAAATTCACTTAAAGGGTGCAGAGCTATCTATTTCTAGTTACTCAATTATAAATCAACAAAATCAGTATTATGTATCTAAATGCAGTAATGATATATTGTGCAGGCTGGACTGTGTTTACCGTACCGAACATCTCGTCCTCCAGGCCGTGAACGAAGGCCCCGCAGGCCCCCGAGGCGATGAGGTTGACAGTGTTGGTGTCCAGTTTCTCTTTGGGGGCGTCGTCGGCCCACTTCCTGCCAGAGGAGAACTCTCCAGAAGCAAAGAGCTCCTTGGCGCGTTCGTGTGCCGTTCGCTTCCTCTGGACACAGAAAAGAGGAGGAAGAGGCAGCAGGTGAACGTTTGCTCGTTATCATTATTGTACTATCTTTTTTTTTTCTTTATTGTTCTTTTTTTTTTCTCACCCTGAGATCTGACATCAGCTTCTTATCCAAAGTTTGCTCCAGAAAGTGAGGGCTGACCTGCAGCATCGAACCCTGGTGACATGACAGGAAAGACACGATTCAATAAGCTCAACAAAATGTGAAAGTTGTGTTTGTGTCTAAATCAAAAACCCTTTCCAGACACACAATATGTAACATTATTTATTATGTGCCAGGGTTATAATAGTTTTTTCTGAAATGTGCAGAATGTAACTTTTTGTAGCTCTATGTTTTTAACCATCCAACACACACCTATAAAGGTTTAGACTTAAGAAAAACTACATTTATAGGGATGAACATAAATTGGGTTAGAATTGGGTTTAGGCATTTAGTTATGACGGTTAAGGTCAGGGTAAGGGGCTCAAGAATGCATTATGTCAATGTGTGTCCTCAAAAGGATATAAAGACAAACGTGTGTGTGTGTGGTGTGTGTGTGTGATCTGGTTCCCTCACCAGTGTTTTGGCGGCCTGCACTCGCACCATCCAGGAGCCGTCACTGACCATGTGACTGATTTTCCCAAACGCATCATCGACCAGTCGGATCTCCTCATTGGACGACGGAATGGGCACAATGCTGATCGGACAGAAAGAAAAAAAGAGAAGTCAGATGAGGAGTTTAAAAATAGATGTAAAGTCAGACTTTATTTTACAGCTCCTTTAATTTTCTAAGAAATTCCTGAAAATCTATGACAACATTTTACAGATAGAGTGGTGCAAATTACACTCTGAGCTGCCATTAAAATAAAGATATCATCATTATTATTTATTTTAACAGTAAGTCACTCTGAATACGAGGGTCTTCTCACCATTCTGGGTACGACTGGCTGAGCACCCAAACCATCTGAACTGCTGCAGAGCGAACCTGCTCGTAATCATCTGCCAGCAACCTGCATGCCTACACACACACACACACACACACAAGGGTCAATGTTTTTTCTGTCCATGTGGTTTAGTCAAATTTAAAGAGGTTAAAATGTGAAAATATATTAGAGGATTATGGCAAAAATGTGGTGTAACCATAAAAACGTTGTATCAAATAATTCAACTTGCTTAAAAACACTAAATTCTCAATAAAACACCATATCAACTAGTTTGGCATGATCTTACATTATAACTTTTTATATTAAATGAAGGTAATGGAATACTAATAATAATAATCATCATTACTTTATTTGTCTTGTGCTGAACACAAACAGTAAGTCTAAATGTCTGCTGTGAGGAGGATGACTGTGTTTACTGAAGGAGTTCCTGTTACCTGTTCATAAATGATCTGATGAATCTTCATTCCTCTGTCATGAAGCTGCAGCTGGAAGACAAACAGACGAGCCGAAATGAGCGGAGATACATAAAAACAATCATTACTGGTTTAGTTTCTGGTGGGTGCTGGTGCAGGTTTTAGAGGAGGAAAGGTTGGTACCATGGCTTTGAGGGCTCCAGTGCGGACTCTGGGGTCCTGATCTGCAAAGTAGTCGCTGATGATACTCTGGACGTCTCTCACTCCTCCTGAAGCAACACATGAACACAGAGACACAACAGATCAATGATAACACCGCTCAAAGCCCAAAACTGCCCCAGAAATGTGAACTTTCTACATAATTCATGTTTCAGTAGGTGATTCTAAAGATTAGTGGCTCCACATTTAGTCCTCAAATATGAAAGGAGCTTATAAAAGTCAGGTTAGGGCCTTTTTATGGAAGAGGGTAACACTACTGTAATAGGTTGTCATTGTCGTTCTGATGTGAGAGTTAGTCCAGCCAAAGCCAAATATATGAAGTGATGTCACACACCTATCGACGTGCCCTGTCCCTCGTCTTTGGTCAGAGGAGTGTCCACCATGCCGAGACACCCGAGGAGCTGCAGACATTTGTTCCTCACCCCGAAATACGTATCCGACAGATGCTGAGAAAAAAAACACACAAAAGAGAGAGTTTAGTTGCTTTGTCCACCTACAGTGTATTTAAGTGTTCCTTTATTTCACTTTAAAACTTTTTTTTCTAAATAAGACACACAAAAAACAGTGTTGCATCCAAAGAGGATTATATTTATTCCACACTTTGATTCACATTTATTTTCCTGTATATAATCAGATTTCTATGAAAAAATACTGGTTACACCAATTGAAAATGGGTTGCATAATTTCATTGACCCACAGATGTGTGTGTGTGTGTGTGTCACCTTGTAGGCCATCTCTATGAGCCTCTGTCTGACTGCAGGACTCTCAGGAAGTTGTGTACCGATGACCAGCAGAGTTTCCAGCAGCTGGGCGAGAACCTGGTGAGATTCTTCATACACAGAGAGAAACAAAACTGGGTTAACTATTAAAGTTAACACGACGTGGTCAAATACTTTTTTTAAATATTAATTTCTATAATTTATACTATGCATACATTTTTTGTGCAGCTGATACACAATTTTATAAATGAAAATGTACAAGTTTTACCTATGTTTATGAAAGAAATGTAAAAGTCAGCATTGAAACATGTACATCATATTTTATAAAATGTTCTTCTGGACCATAACATAGTGATTGTGAATGTCTTTTTTCCCCCATAAATAAATATAATACACTCTGACAGCTTCATTTTCTAAATGACTGATGGGGGAATTTATGGATATGAATTATACGTAAAACAACACCTGATGTGTTTTCTTTACATTTTTCTGTGACAACACAAAAACCTGCTCAGTGCACAGAAATTAGCATTGACGCATTTTTATCTCACTAAACACTGAATCTGACTAAATTTATTGAAACAGTAACAAAAACAGACTGACAGAGAATATAAAGTTCTTACTCTCATTGTTGAGTGTGTTAATGGCGTCGTCTACGATGCAATCGGGGCTGAATCCCTGCGTTTTGGACAGCAGACCCAACAGAGAGGCGATCTTCAGCCTTACTGAGTTATCTGTCTCCTGGGAGAGATCATTATCATCACCATCATCATCATCATCATCATCATCATCATCAGACATGTTTTATCTGCTCAACTCAGCTTAAACTCAAGGTTTTCAAAGTCTCTGACAGCTGTAGAGTTTTATTAATTGTAATATAATCTTTGTATTAAATATAAATCATTTTAATATTGGGTTGGGTAACTTTATTGATCCGCCTAGAGGGAAGTTCAGAAATTAACACAACTGTATTCTTGAAAAGTGATTAAAACAAACTTTAAAAATAATCAAATTAAAAATTATTTAAAAAATTTAAATTTAAAAATAAAATCAAGAATTATTTTAAAATTATTTTAAAAATTAAATTAGATTTTGTTTTTAAATAAAACAAAATAACGTAAATACATTTAAAAAAAAGTCAACATTTAAAATAAAGATTACATTTTAAAAGAAATGAAATTAAAAATGTAATTAAATATTTAAAATAAAATACCATATACAATAAACAATAAATATACATTAGTGGGAGTGGGAGGTACTGGGAGCTGTGGAGTTGTACAGTCTGATGGTTGATGGTATGAAAGAGCGTCCCACAGTCGTTTACCTTGTAGTAGTGCTCCAGAAGGATCCTCACTACTCCCTCAACGCTCTCCACCTCCACTGGCTTGCGTGCGAAGTGCAGCAGGTACTGCAGGGCGTCGGTGGAGTTGGTGGCCTTACAGAGGTCAATGTGCAGAGCCGCAGACTTGCTCGGTTTGGACAGACGCAGCTTCTTTGCTGGAGCTTCTTCTTGAGGAATCTGTGAGCGTAAAAAAACAGCGTGAACTAAAAGCGTATAGGGGACTTTCTTGTTACTCCTTTTCAGATCAGTCTTACAGTCTTTTTAGCATCAAATTCCCTCTTTGTGTTTCCCTGTTGAGCTTTGGTGGAAGTATAGTAACAAAAAGAGGGAATTTGGCACTAAACACCTTAACGTTGAAACATATCTACTTGATTTGACTCATCAGCTTCAGATCTAGTATGAACAGGAGGAATTATTACATTGAGGAAACCTTGTTCAGTGTTCATTTAGACACCTGACTGCTGTTTTAAGACTCACTGGAAGAATGCTGGAAGTCAATAACTAACTTGAAATGCACCTGTCATGTAACAGCGTTAAGTAATTTAATCACAAAATAAATGTAGCTGTAATCTGTTCCAGTTACTGATGAAAATGTTGATGATTACAAAGGAGGTTACATCTGAAGTCAGACCTTTAAGATTTTACTCAGGAGGGTTTTTTCCTCATTTTTTAATATTTAACATGTTACTGAATACATATATTGCTGTTTTTAATTCTTTGAAATCAATATTTGTTTGATATTTAGTAAATAAATCATGATGTGGGCTTATTTGGAGCACACATGGGCTTAAATGTTGTCACAGTACTAATTAAGCTCCATGCCAGACTTTTGACTTTTTTCATCAAATATCTTTATTTTATATTCCAAAATCTACATGAACTAATGAATACATTCTTAACTAGTAATCTGTAACCTATTACATTTCTACAGTAACCCTCCTAACCTTGCTCTATATAAAGCTTATAAATACAGCATTAGTCTCCTCCAGGGTGACGAGCAGGAACATGGCCTAGTCTTAGACGCGTTTCTAAATTGGTGTGATAAGTCTTGTCTCATATTAAACACCTTAAAGACAGATGTCTATTGATTTTAGGAGAGACATAACATCTTGTACAACAACCATCAGAGGCCAGCCCATACAGATAACAGGTTGAAGTGGGATCAGTGTACTGAGCTCATTTACAAAAAAAGGCAACAAAGACTTAAAAAGCTAGTGTCATTCGATTTTGACCTCACATTGTTTAAGATGTTCTACAGTGTCTTTGTTGAGAGTGTTTTAACATGTTGCATTATATGCTGGTTTGGCAGTGCAACAGAGGCACAAAAACACACACACTAAGAAGAAATAGTAAACACTGCCAGTAAACTGCTTCAAACTAAACAGCTTAGAACATATCTATAGATCCAGATCCCTGAATAAAGTAGAGAAGATTTTTAGCAGATTCAATGCATCCACTTTTTACCGCCTTTGAATTTTTACCCTCAGGCAGCAGGTACCTAAACAAAAACACCTGAGAAGTAACAGCAGGCCTTAATTTCAACATCATGTATGTATTTATTTCCTTTTAGTCTGAAGGCTTTTTATGGACTGATGCTGTTTGTCTGTTATGGGATGGTGATGTGAAGCCTGTCTTTTAACTTATAGTTTGTTTTTTGTGTGTTTTTTCTCTACCTTTTGTGTCTTGTTTTGTGTCTAATGTGCCTGTACAGCCTGAGACCAACATGCTTACCCACTGAGAAATACTTATACTACAATAAAGTTCCTATCTTTCTATCTATCTAAATGTCACATTTAATTTAAGCTTCATGAATCACTTTATATGTTTTATTCACTAACATTAAATGACTCTTTAGGATTAATGTTGTCACACAGCAAACTAACAGCTCACATGTATCACCTTTAACAAACATTACCTTAAATATATAATATATTAATAAAGACATGAAGCTGTTGTTGTTGTTATTTAGCATTTAGCCACTTAGCATTGAGCTAACAGGCTAGTTAGTTAGCTATATAATCACATTTCAGCTTCAGTCTTTAGTTATAAATGAAATGTGAGTTATATTAAATGTGTTGCTCACCTGTACGACTTTAGAGAACTCCTCATAAACTCTCTTTTTCAGGTGTGCTGCCATGTTTTAATGTTTTAGTGAGAGATGCTGAAAGCTTCCTGTCCAGCTGCAGCGAACACACCGTGTCCCACTTAGCTCTCCGTAGCTACGGTGGATAAAAGGCAAACGCGTTTAGTAAATGATCCTCGCGCAACTTTTTTTCATTTATTGACTAGTTTGTTCATTTTACACACAAGGATTAACACAGCAAAAGATGGTACATGAGGGTATAAACATCCGCATTGTAACGGTTAAGGGGAAAAAAATATCATCTAGTCATATCCACATATATCTATTCATATGTTTAATACACAGAGCAACACATTTTGTTTTATTTTTTTATTATTATTTTATTATTTTTAGCTACAACACTCTGTATATACTACAAGCATCATAGTAGTTTTTTAAAAAACACAGCTCATCATTACAACTCAAGGAAATTACAGAAACCCTTCAACTTTTTGCAACTACTTTTGTACATTTGTATTGCAATAACTCCCACAGTTTGGGTTAGAGCTATAAATTTAGAATTTTGATTTGAAATATCTATACATTTTAAGCACCCCTTATTAAATATTTTCGGCATTTTTCTTGCCTCATAAATTACCTTTGAATTCTGACCTAAATTTAGCAGTCACAGAAATAAAATAAAAAACAAGTTATTTTACAGTTTTTCTGTTTGAAAACTTTTTTGTGAATGAAAATAGACAATATATAACATGTACAATCTTGAGTCTGAAAACGAGGAGCAAAAAAAGCAGTGAAATCCCTTTTAACGGCAGAACAACATGGGGACCTATAACAGTAATGGACAGTCAGTTGAGCACCCGCAGTTCAATGCCAGCTGCAGATCTTTTGGCGCTCTGGTGGTTTGGTCTGCGAGTGAAGACTCCCACTACGATCACCATGAGCGGTAGAGCCACGCAGAGCATGATGCGGCTGATGGGCAGCTGGATCGGACACTCCACAGCGGGGGCCACAGAAGTCTGGTTCTGGGTAGTTGGAGGAAGCTGCTCCAATAAAAAGACGGATGTGAAGTCCAGAAACGCTGCTGGCCTGCTTTCTGTGGTGTTCACCTGACACCTCCACCTCCTCATGTTGTCCTCTCTCTGGAGTTCTGTGACCAGAGTGACGTTGCAGCGATTTTGGTCAGTCGTCCTGGACGGAGGGGAGATCAGCAGAGAAACATCACACAGGTGTCGTCCATCAGTGGGTTTCATACATCTGTATACGGTCTGTTTATATCTTACTATTTTACTTCTTTTTTTTAAAGGATAGGATAGGATAGGAAAGGTTAGGATAGGATGGGATGGGATAGGAAAGGAAAGGATAGGATAGGATAGGATGGGATGGGATATGATAGGATAGGATAGGATGGGATAGGACAGGATAGGATAGGATAGGATGGGATAGGATAGGATAGGATAGGATGGGATAGGACAGGATAGGATAGGATAGGATGAGATAGGATGGGATGGGATAGGATAGGATAGGATAGGTTAGGATAGGATAGGATAGGATAGGATGAGATAGGATGGGATAGGATAGGATAGGATAGGATAGGATAGGATAGGATGGGATAGGATAGGATAGGATAGGATGGGATAGGACAGGATAGGATAGGATAGGATGAGATAGGATGGGATGGGATAGGATAGGATAGGTTAGGATAGGATAGGATAGGATAGGATAGGATGAGATAGGATGGGATAGGATAGGATAGGAAAGGTTAGGATAGGATAGGATGAGATATAAATATGAATAGGATAGGACAGGATAGAAGGCAAAAACATAGATGTTAGGAGTGACATGTCTAATATAACAGTAGTTATAAATAGAAAATGATATAAAACTAATAACAACCTGCTGGTATCAGTCAGCTGAGATCCGTCCTCAGCCGTCCAGCTGAGCGTGAACACTTTGCTGTACGCCTTGCAGCTCCCAGCGTCGTAGTAAGAGAACAGGATGCAGTTCAGACTGAGGTTTCCCCCGGGCTGCAGGTCACTGATGGAGGAAGAGGTGGTGATGGCGAGTATGGACAGGTAAACGTTAGTGGTGCATTGTTCATGAAGCATGCATATGTAGTTGCCGGCATCTTTGAACTTCAGGTCACGGAGGTTCAGAGAGCAGTTGGATGTGAGGGACATGCGGCTGGATTTGTCTGAGTCCTTGTTCACCTGCCCTTTGTTGACCTCGGTGGTGTAGGTCACATGTCCGCCCTTGTAGAGTTTCCAGGAGACGGAGGAGCAGACCGGAGACTCCAGGTTGGTACAAGGCAGGATGGCTTCACCTCCAATCCTTCTGTACACAAACAGTGTATCTTCTTTGCAGCTCACACCTTGACACAAAAAAAAGCAATTACAAAGAATAACCGCAGCGTCCCATTAAATCTTGGTATGTAGTTGTTATTTCCATTTTTATAACCACAAGACTGAGTCTGTATTCAGTTTTGGAGATCATTTTGAGGAACATGTCTTTCCCATCTCCTCTGATTAACCTCTGTTATACTGTGTCAGTGCATTTGTAGCTTTAGAACACAACGGAAACCAACCAGGGATGTAACCAGGATTTTAGAAATACTGATGTTAAAACTGTCTTCAATGGTAGCTACGTGTCTAAAAGCAATGCATCTGAACAGTAAAGAGGTAGTGTGACCAAAAGTGTACAAAACAGAAAGTGTCGTTGTAATTACTGTATTGGGCTGAGTTACAGAAGCTGCCTCTAAAACATTTTGGTGGATGAAAGAATGAAAAACTCTTCAGGAACTCCAAGCGAGCAGGAACTTCACAGAGGTTTGCAGAGGCACATCCCAAGACATTCAATGTTTTGCTGTTGTTTTCTGTGGATGACACTGTGGACGACAAAATCATTGTTAGACCACAGTTTTTAAAAGCTTTTCAGATTGAAGCAGTTGGGAACTTTAAAGGCAGCAATAATGTGTTTTTAGGCATAAAATGATCACGAGGGCTCACCAGTCCCACTAAGGCAGCGGTCCTCCTTGTTCACACACTGTACTTTCTTATTACACACAGCAGAAGATGGATCATCGCAGGTGTAACACTGTAGGCTGTTGATCACTGGCATAGTATGGTCTACAACAACACAGGAAACATGAAGAAACTGACAAAAGAACACGTGCCATTTTCATATTGTTCTTCACTGTGAAAACTATTGATGCTAAATGTGAATGTGCTTTTGCATCTTTAAAGACGGACACCTTTCTCTTTACTTACCCATAATGCGATGAGTGTTGCAGTTATCAGTTTTGCACATAACAACAGATACAACTGTCGGTCCATAACCAACATTGTGTGAAAACGTTTGAAATCCTTCACTGAACAGGGATGACGGCACACACAGCCTCTTTGTGGATGTTTTGAAAACCCCTCCCACTTTTTCTGTAAAGACAAACACAAATGAAACACTGTAATTCAAACATGTAAAACTAAAACAGTGAAATACATTGAGGAAAAATCAGACTTATTTCGATACTTTTACAGTTACCTTGTGTGGTAATAACTGCACAACCATCACCATCAGCAGGTTTACAGGGACGGGAGCTGTACTCACGCCCTTCACCAACCAAACAACTGAGAGCTTCAGCTGCAATTTATGAGATAAAAGATGGTGAGTTAAACAATCTACATGAATCCTGTTTGTCATATTAACATCAATACAGTATGCAAAGTTAATCTGAGGAGAGTCAAAAGTCAATCCAATAAATTGTTATCAAAACATATGAAGAATCAGAAATCTCTGCATGTTTGAGACAACTGGTGATATGAAGCAATTTGATTGGAAACAATAGTTTTAAATCTTGGTATTTAGTTGTTATTTCCATTTTATAACCACAAGACTGAGTGTGTATTCTGTCGTCATGTTTTTTTAACCACACAGAATCTGTAGGTGTTCTAGTGAATTTCACAAGTTTAGCAGTTAACAGTTACTGAGTGGTTCTTTGTTTCATTTTTCATTTCATCTCTCCCTGTAGCCCCCTGACCTGCCTAACTCTCACTCAAATGATTTAAATCTCTCTTGTAACAAATCACCACTTAAATACTTCATATGACTGGGAAATACGTGACAGTGCAGAAACTAAAGATGTTCTAACTTCTGTTTCACTGTGACTTTAAGAGTGAGTGAACTTACCTGTGGTGGAGAGAGTCCAGATGAGAGCGAGAGACAGGATCAACTTCATCATGATGAGAAGATCTGCACATTACAGTGGAATTACTTTATATAGTGAACATGTATTTTAAAAAGGAAGTTGCTGTAAATGCAAATCAGTAACATTAATGAACTTTCTTGCTGTTAACAGCTGCAATACACAGTTCGACAAGCCATCAAGTCCTCATCTTTTTACACCTGAGGTAATGTCTGGATGACTACATAAATACATATTGTCATTTATTATATAATTGTTAATGACAGTATATCACTGTATTTAAAAAAACAGGAGGTAGAGCGGTCGTCCACTAATCGGAAGATCAGCAGTTCCATTCATAAGTCCAAATTACTTTTTTAGGCTACTGTCAGTAAGCACAGTAAGTTGTGTAATATTGGGAAAAAATTAATATACTGTAACACAAAAAAATTCAGTTCCATAAAAACTTTAAATATACATACAAATATATGATTATACATTGTACATACAGAAGTGAAAGTGAAAGTCTGATTAACCTACACCTCAGTACAGCAATGAGACGACATTATTCAGATCATAAGTTAAATGGCACAGAATCCAATGCAACTGTAATATTATTAAATAACTTTAATAAATAATATAATAAATAATATAATAAAAACATCAGCTTAAGCCTCACATCAATAGAATTTCAAAAATATTTTAATAAAACTCACCCAGTCAAAATTCAACACACTCAGTAAAAGTTGCTTGAGAAGAAATGTCCGTTCTTGCTCTCCACTCAGAATGAAACCAACACCTCAAAAACCACTAATATCTTCATCCGTGAGTGTCAGTGGCTTCACTCGCTTCAATTTTTGCTGTTTTTTCTCTCCCACAGCCCACAGCAGGGGTGGACTTAGTGAAAGGATAGTTTACAAACAATTACACTATTACTTATTCACTAATAATATATATGATTGTCTACAAAGCTCTCATTGGTCTGGCACCAAATTATATTTCCATGCTCGTCAGCTATGAGCCAGTCAAGTCTCTCAGGTCCTCTGGGGCTGGTGTTTTACATTTGGGTTTAAGCAAGAAAAGATTCATGAGCCTGAAAAGTTGTCCAGGTCCAAGAAAGAAGTTCATGCAGAGATTTTTCACAACACACATTGACAACCAGGAAGCACAGCAGAGGAACAACTGCTCCACTTGCAGCTAACTACACAGCTCAGTCATAAAGCACAAAAGTAGAAAAAAACCTCATAGAAAGACCAACATAAAGGTTATTGGTGAACAGTGGAGATTATAAAACAATTGCATTGTCACTGAAAACCTGTGTAGGCCAACTTTTTTTCACACAAACAATTGATCAAGAATTAATGAAGGAAGGAATCAGACCGATAAGCAGAATTGTAAATGGCACTGGTATCAATCAAATCTCACCAATTCCCATCCTTAAGAATTGTTTTAATCTTTCAGAAGTTCATACAAATATTTATATAAATTCATACAATGTTTTCCCTCACATCACAGGGATATATTAGGTTGCATCTAAGAGTGGTGCATACACACCATTGCTTAGTGAGAGTTAAACATTTTCTTTGCATGGCTTTGGAGAGTTGCACCTTTTCACAACCTGAATGAGTTGACACAGAAACATGCAAACTGTGACAGTTTTGATCACTGTGTTTAGTGTTTAGTGTTTAGGTGTTATTTCTATTGTTATAACCACTACACTGAGTGTGTATTCTGCTTTGGATAACATTTAGAGGAACATGTCTTTTCCCATTTCCTCCCATTAACCTCTGTTATGCTGTGATAGTTTTGATCTTTGACAGTTTCAGTGCATTTGCATATTTAGAAACACAATGAAAGTGTTTTCAATGGTAGCTACATGTCTAAAAGCAATGCATCTGACCAGTAAAGAGGTAGTGTGACCAAAAGTGTACAAAACAGAAAGTGTTGTTGCAATTACTGTTCTTGTTTTCATGCTTACATTACATATGCATTTCAGACATACATTTTCCCAGGCTGCTTGAGGCCCTCACATACATACACTTTCCCTTCACACACACACACACACACACACACACACACACACACACACACACACACACACACACACACACACACGCACACACACACACACACACACACACACACACACACACACACATACACACACACACACACACACACACACACACACACACACACACACACACACACACACACAATAAACTAACAAATAAATGCAGCTTTTCCCAGTGTCGACATGCACTCTTCACCATGCACCAACTCTCACATGTAACAAAAGCTGGAGCTGGATAGGATGGGTTTTTACTACAATAAATGCAGGTTGGACTCAACACTGTGACTAACTGTCACATGAGACTTATGCATAACAAAAGGAAAAATATGATGGTGGCATTGTTGATAGGAAGCGTACTGTTTTGAAAACACTTAGCTGCCACTGTGAGGAAAACAATGACAAAATGACTTGAAATGAAATGCTGTGAGCAGACTCAGGTAAACCACACCTCCAGGAGGCCTGCAGGCTATTAAAGCGGTGGTGAGATAGACCAGAGATCTGTCAGTAACAGACTACTAGTGAGCAGAGGAGCAGGTTCAGGAAATATTCCAACACAGTGTTTATAAAACATGAAGGGAATGCTCGAAAGTGGTGGATTCTTTGCACAGAAATTTGAGGAAAAACATTTCAGGTGAGAAACATTGAATTTTTATTCAACTTAACCTGCACAATGTTATTTCCGAATTATGTCACTGCAGAGACACACCTGAGAAAAGCTTTTTAAAATGTATTCATAGAGGAACAAACTGTAGTCTGCAGTCCTTTAGTCAGTCATGTGTAATAAAGATGATGAACATGAAGACTTGTTGTGATGCATGAATGAAACCTGACTCATCTTCACCTGGGATGACTGAACTTTGAACTCATGTGTTCATAACTCCTCTGTCTCCTCTCACAGGGTGAAGATGATCTGCAGGATCCTTCTGCTTATCAGCCTCACCTCCTATGTCTCTGGTTAGTTTACATCCTCACTTTATCATCCAGAAAGAGAAAAGTCAAAAGATTTGATGACTTTAGTTTGGCTTGGATAAGAATAGTGCCAATTTCTTATTTAAAATAATCAGGGTTGATCATCTGAGGACGTTTTGACAAATGTATTTTTTTTCATATGTTTCTTTATAATTTGATAAATTATTTGATTGTATGTAAGGCCAGTACTTACAAAATCATGAGTCCTCAGTCAAGATCTTATCATTACAATTTGATATGAAACAGGAAAAAAATGATTCACAATGTATATTGATGTTGCCAGTGTCACAACCATGACGTGTCAACACGTGTCTCTTTTGTGTCTAGAGAATTCTTCTAAATTATGACATAAATTTAAACAATTTAAGAAGAAGTCAGAGGTAGATAGCAACAGAGGAAAACCAGATGACTCCTGTAGAAAACTCATGCATGTCATCTAATTGTTTTTGTCAACACGATCATACGTCAATCACCAGCAGGTTCTCTGTCTGATTGTGTGATGACACATAATATGGCAGCTTTGGCAAAAACATCCAAATCTTCCTCATTGGACGATGAAATATAATTTATGATTACAATACATAGTAATTTGGTTTGTAATATTTCTTTAAGCTCTTTATTTATGATATACATAATTTTTCCTTTCTTTCTTCTACACAGAGGCCAACAATATTTCCTAGTTATGTGTATATATACGTAATGACAAAAATAAATTTAGGTACACCATTTCATAATAATTTTATAAAATTTTACCAAATCTATGAATTTATAGTAATAGTCATTTTACACAATTTCATAGTAATTGATGATGTACTGATGAGGTGCTGAGTGATATTCATTATATGCATTTTAGGAAGTTATGATGAGGCAGCTGTCAGTGGATGAGCGAAGGAGAAGAAACAGGGAATACCAAATAAAGTGGAGGGAAAAAATATATAGTGAGCCAGAGTTAAAGGAGGAATATCTGAGAAAGGAGAAGCAAAGATGGAAGATAAAAACTATCATTAATTTTAATGAAAGAAAAAGAGGAGTAAGAAAAAGGCACAGAAACGTAGACAGCAAGAGCCCAGAACACCCTGAAACTCCACCAGTCCAGTGCATCCGAATATACAGGAGCCAGCATGCAGTCGGCAGTCAATGGCAGGGGAAAGAGAAAGATAGAAAATAAGAGCAAGATACTCAAGAAAGATGAAAGCTTTGAAAAATAAACTTAAAGAGATAATAAAGAACCGCTCTACCAAAAAAAACTGTTCTTCCACAACTGTCTCATTCAAGAATTTAATCAAAACAAAGTCACCACCGCCACAGTCTCTGTCACCACCGTCAGATGGAACTTCTTTTGTTTTAAAATAGTATGCTTTCAGTCTGTTTCTCCAAAACAGCTGATTTATCAAAGTTATTGTTTCTTTAAATGAAAGAATGTGTTCATTTATGTCCCAAACAGTTATTTTTTATATAGCATAGATTTCTTAATATTTGTTGTTTTTTTATTTTCAAAATTAAAACCTAATTTATCCAAATTCTCAAGAATCAGTGATATATCAGTGAAAACATCAACAGGACTATTAATGCATGTAGAAACTCTTGATGATCTATATTCAATTATTGTTTAAATTGTATTTATTATTGGTATCAAGTGTTTTTTTACTGGTGTATTTTTAAACAGTTTCCCTCTCTGTCTCCTCAACAGGAACATTTGTAGTGAAAGTGACACAGAGCTCCTATCAGGCAGAGGAGAACCAAAACATCACACTGGAGTGGACGTTTACAACCAAACCTGACAGTTCCTCCACCTCACTGAACATCTACTGTGACATGTTTACTGATCACAATGACCCAGTCCTGTATCATGTACATGAGGGTGTTGAGGTCCCAGAGTCTCAGGATGAACATTTTGCAGGACGAGTTCAGAGTGACAAAGACGGACTCAGAGAAGGACGAATCAGACTTCATGTGTCCAGACTCAGGACTGAAGACTCTGGTCTGTACATGTGTGACGTTAAAACAAATGATGGTGTGAGTTCTGACAGATGCCGCCTCAATGTCACAGGTAAGATGATTCAGTAAAAGTCAAAAAGCCTTTTTAATGCATGTTATCAGTGATGTACAGACTGGACTTTATGGTTGCACTCAGCAGCCACTGTATTGTTAAAATATGCTGTATGTGGACACAAACATCACCAAGTTCAAACTCAGTCAATCCAGATTTGAGAGTTGAATGTTGGGATAACATCATTTGTGGAATTATTGTTATTTTTTCTGTCCTTTACAGAAGCTGTTGATCAGCCCAAACTTCAGAAACCTACTGAGAGACCACAACCAACGAGTCGGGGAAGGTCTCTGCATTGGACAGCAGCTGGACTCGCTGTCTGTGCTGGACTCTACTTTGCCTTCAGATTTTGTTTTATCAATTCTCCTCATGTGTTAGAAAACATCAATGTAGCAGTATAGAAGTTTTGTTTCTCAGAGAACAGATGTCTGTCACTGTATCTTTTTTACTTTCTGGGTCCATGAAGTGTTTTTTTCTCTGCATATCCAACTTGACCTTGGACCTTATCAGCTGAGAGAAACCAGCAGGATGAGAGTGTGAGAAAGATCAGCATCAACACTTTTGAGTTTTTTATTGCTGCTTATTATGACTGTCAATATGCTGCCATGTCATGCAATCCCTTGAAACTTGACTCCATCATGGTTGCAGGTGTCCGAGTTCAGAGTGTAGATTCAATTAAAATTATACGCTGCATTAAGACTCAATCACAAAACAAGACAATATTAGACATAAAGCTGTCCATGTCTTAATACAGACTTTGTGTCAGATTTTAGGAGCATTAAGCAGTTTTAACTGCAAGTATCCTCATTAAACTGCATCAGTTCAGAGCAGTACCAACTTTAGAAAGGGATTTCTTGATAGAAAATTAAATTAAATACTGTTTTAACCCAACGTTAATTTGTCCTAAAGTATAATTTGTGCAATAATTTGTTGAAAAATATTTATTTACTTTTTATGTTTTTCAAATGGAAACTCTAACATTATTTTATTCTTCTGCAAAGCACTTTCTCATTAAAATATAAAATGTGATTCTTTTAATTCCTACAAAATAAATGTATCTTCCTGTTTTTATTACTTTTTGTGTTTTTATTTTTTGTTCATATTATGTATTTATTTTAAACTTTAATTTTCATAGACTGTACAGACTGTAGAGATTAAATCCTACACTTTAACCACTACTGGCTAATAACGGGTTTAATTTTTTGGATGTGTAGTCAGAAATTATATTCAGTCCTTTCCAATACTTCAGATATACTGCACTTATTTTCTTACCAATGTCACTTTTCATTAAGCGTTTACACATAAAGTTACAACAAATACAACCAACCAGACATCTGCTTCTCTCCATCAGCAACACCTGTGATTCAAGGCATGAACTTAAATAACCTGTACCCAGCATGACCTTTACCACACTCCCCCTAGTGTTTGAGGGGAGCATTAGTCATACTACTTTTCACCAATAGATGGCAGTAGCATCCTTGTAAAACAATATACTAGACAGCTCTTAACTTGAACCATTTTGTGCTTTCTTGCCTTATAAATGACCTTTGACCTGTGACCAAAATGTTGCAGCCACAAAAACAAGAGTCTGTTTCTTTTGACATTTCACCTGTCATCCAAAGTTGTCTTAGGGTTTTTCCTGTTTGAACACATTATTTATTTATTTATTTTGTGAATGAAAATGCAAAATAACACACAAACACAATTTTATCATGTTAACAGGCCTGAAATGAGGTCATGGAACAGAAATGTCTCACGTTGTTTATTTTGTATAGTTTAACTTTGACATTGTGGTTATTAGTGCTGCAATTAATTGTTATTTTCACTATTAATTAACCTACTGATTATGTCAACATTTGATTATTCATTCAATCAATAAAATCGCATAAAAAGGTGGAAAAAATCTCCTCCACTGACCAACCATCCATTTCTCTGCAGGGAAGAATCTGATTCCTGATAAGAATACATTAAGAATACACCAAAATGTTGCAGCCACAGAAATAAATATTTCTTTCAGCGTTTAAATTTCTAATTTATTTCACCCAAAGTTATTTTACAGTTTTCCTGTTTGAAAACTTACATTTTTGTGAAAATAGATTATTACACAAAATATAACACATGTACAATCATGACTCTGAAAACGAGGCGCAGAAAAAGCAGTGAAATCATTTTAAAGGCAAAACAACATGGGGACCTATAACAGTGATGGACAGTCAGTTGAGCACCCGCAGCTCAATGCCAGCTGCAGATCTTTTGGCGCTCTGGTGGTTTGGTCTGCGTGTGAAGACTCCTACTACGATCACCATGAGCGGCAGAGCCACACAGAGCATGATGCGGCTGATGGGCAGATGGATCGGACACTCCAAGGCGGGGGCCACAGCAGTCTGGTTCTGGGGAGTTGGAAGAAGCTGCTCCAATAAAAAGATGGATGTGAAATCCAGAAACGCTGCCGGCCTGCTTTCTGTGGTGTTCACCTGACACCTCCACCTCCTCATGTTGTCCTCTCTCTGGAGTTCTGTGACCAGAGTGACGTTGCAGCGATTTTGGTCAGTCGCCCTGGACGGAGGGGAGATCAGCAGAGAAACATCACACAGGTGTCGTCCATCAGTGGGTTTCATATATCTGTATAAGGTCTGTTTATATCTTACTATTTTACTTTTATTTTAAGATAGGATAGTATATGATAGGAAAGGATAGGATAGAATAAGATAGGATAGGAAAGGTTAGGATAGGATAGGATGGGAAAGGATGAGATAGGATGGGATAGGAAAGGATAGGATAGGATAGGATAGGATAGGACAGGATAGGAATGGGAATAAGATAGGATAGGATGAGATTGGATAAGATAGGATAGGAAAGAATAGGATAGGATAGGATAGGATAGGATAGGATGAGAGAGGAATATGGATAGGATAGGATAGGAATGGGAAAAGTATAAGATAGGATAGGATGAGATAGGATAGGATTAGATAGGATGAGAAAGGAATATGGATAGGATTATATAGGATAGGAATGGGAATAGGATAGGATAGGATTAGATAGGATAGGATAGGATAGGATAGGATAGGATAGGATAGGATAGGATAGGATAGGATAGGATAGGATAGGATAGGATTAGATAGGATAGGATGAGATAGGATGGAATAGGAATGGGAAAAGTATAAGATAGGATAGGATGAGATAGGATAGGATTAGATAGGATGAGAAAGGAATATGGATAGGATTATATAGGATAGGAATGGGAATAGGATAGGATAGGATTAGATAGGATAGGATTGGATAGGATAGGATAGGATAGGATAGGATAGGATAGGATAGGACAGGATAGAAGGCAAAAACATAGAAGTTAGGAATGACATGTCTAATATAACAATGATTATCAATAAAAAATGATATAAAACTAATAACAACCTGCTGTTATCGGTCAGCTGAGATCCGTCCTCAGCCGTCCAGCTGAGCGTGAACACTTTGCTGTACGCCTTGCAGCTCCCAGCGTCGTAGTAAGAGAACAGGATGCAGTTCAGACTGAGGTTTCCTCCGGGCTGCAGGTCACTGATGGAGGAAGAGGTGGTGATGGCGAGTATGGACAGATAAACGTTAGTGGTGGTTTGTTCATGAAGAATGCATATGTAGTTGCCGGCATCTTTGACTTTCAGATCACGGATGTTCAGAGAGCAGTTGGATGTGAGGGACATGCGGCTGGATTTGTCTGAGTCCTTGTTCACCTGCCCTTTGTTGACCTCGGTGGTGTAGGTCACATGTCCGCCCTTGTAGAGTTTCCAGGAGACGGAGGAGCAGACCGAAGACTCCAGGTTGGTACAAGGTAGGATGGCTTCACCTCCAATCCTTCTGTACACAAACAGTGTATCTTCTTTGCAGCTCACACCTGGAAAAAAACACAGTGTCTGTCAGTAAAGGTGCAAAAATAAAAATAAAAATAAAAAAAATGTTTGCAAAAATTCACATAATTGTGAGTAAAAATGTCAAATGCTCAGGCATAGAGAACTTTTTTTGTCATTTAAGTTAATCATTTGAACATTACAGAAAATATTGAATAATGGAAAAAAGTGGCACATTAAAATTAAGAGAAGAAAAGTCAGGTAAACAAAACCAAACAAACAAGCAAACAAAAAAGGCAATTAAAAAGAATAACCCAATGACATCCCAATGTTTATTTATATTGAGATGAGTTGAGTTGTTATGAAGATTACGCCACATTATCTACACTGACGATCAAAAGCAGTGTTCATTGTGAGTCTAAACCAGTCTGCCCACACTGGTGTTTGTGGTTTTAAGATTAGAATCCACTTTATTGTCATTGCACATCGTACAAGTACAAGCACAACGAAATGCAGTTTTGCGTCTAACCTGCTTGCAACTAGTAAAGATAGATAGACAGATAAGGTTATTTACAGTACAACTGAGATACATGTTATAGGCTATATTGGAGTAGAGAGAATAAGTTATATTTAAAAGTCTGTTATCTGCTATTAAACACATTTGTGGGGACTCTGGTGGACGTTGTTTGAGCCTCTCTTTGTTAGTTAGACACGAAGGACCTGAAAGACACTGAAATCTTTGATACTTCAGATTTTGTTGTGTAGCATTAAGGGCTGAAATAGTTTCCTATAGTTCAAAATGTTGGGCGCCAGACAGAAAAACATATATTTTTTTAAATATCCCGACCCTGTTGTTTTTTTAGGGAATAAAACTGGATACATACACATGACTAACTTAGCAAGAAAGCATCTAACCTATTACCGTGGCAACAGAAGTTCCATATAGGTGATGTCACAAATGCTGCATCATTAATTTAGAACCAGGGACTACGACCACTATGAAGCTGTGCTTGAAGCTGTTCACGCAAGCTGTTGACTCTCAGAAACTTGTCTTCTGACTCTGTTGTGGCTTTGGGTCTGCCAGACCTCTTCCTTTCAGAGTTTGCCCCAGTTTCTGAGTGCTTTTTGATGGTGAAGGAAACTGTACTCACTGACACTTTGACTTTTGCAATTTCTCTTTAGGAAACCCCAACATTTTTAAGAGTTTTTGTATAATTTTAAGTTTTGGGTAACCTTACCTTTTTTTTTTTTTTAAACCTTTGGCAGTTCACCACTTACCTTTGTACCATTTCAAGCTATTCGTTGGACTTGAACTGTTTGAATTTCAATAAAAAAACTGGAAAAATTGGGTTGTTCTAAAACTTTTGACCGGTAGTGGTATATATGTGAAAAGAAGCATAACGTCACCTTGTCCAGCTATCTTTGTAATGGATGCTTCACAAAAATACCATTTACCAAATCATCTTCATCAATTAAATGTCACAGAAACCGACTCATATAGTCAAAACAATCAAAGCGCTCCAATCCAATAATGTTAAAAATCTATGTAATCTATTTATTTCATGCCCCACTTATTTTCCCTTTTATTCTTGGATGTAAAGGTCTATACTGCTCCATCTTTTTTTTTGTCACAGTGGCAGTAGACCTTTTTTTTGGTGCATGACTTAAAGTTGTGTGCATTCAAAGAGTGATTTTCTCCTCTCAGACTTTTTTAATTTGAATATTTTTAAAGGCTAAAAAACAGATCTGATGTGACAGAAAAGTAAGTGATTTTTGAGCTGTTAGTTTAAGTATTTATATCTCATTGGGTTTCAAGTCTCAACAGGAAAATCTGCCACTTTTTCCATCATTAAAAGTATGAACCTGTAGTGTCTGGAGAGATTTATGAGAGATACAGACATATTAACAAATGCATATTGTGTGTGTGTTTGTTTATATAAATAACAAATACTGTCAAAAATCTACTGTCCAATAAAAGAGAAACTCAGAAATACTTAAACTGAGTGATGTTGGCTGCAACTTAAATAAAAACTTGGATCAAACTACAGAAAAACAGACGTGGAAACAAAATCAGAAGAAATAAAGCTCACCTGTTAGTAGCAGTAGGACGACCAGCAGGCGTCTCAGCAGGGTTTTCATGTGTGCCATGTTTGTGTTCTCTCCTCCACGGCAGCTCTGAGCGTCTCTTTGCTGCTGATGCTGCTGTTCTTTCTTTCTAGAGAACTGTCCTCATTTCCTGTTTGACACTGAATCAAACAGGGCACACATCAGCCTGAACCTGAATCGTCATTGCGGTCAAGACTATTTGAAGACAAAGTTTTACATATTCAGCATGTTTTAAATACACATAACTAAATATCATGCACTCACTGTTAGGATATAGTATGCAGCATGCAAACCTAATTAGAAACATCATGTGGTGTTTGGTTAATGCAAAGTATTACATAAATTGCATCATTGTCACTTGTTTTGTGCATGAAACTGGAGATCATCTAGAAAGCTCAAAGTCCACTTGACAGTTTTCTCCAGAGCTTTCAACCACATCTCATGATGATGGAGACAAGTGAAGATCAACATGAGATGGGACTGAAAGTGCAGGAAAGAGCTAGTAAGTAGACCTTTGATGTAAGATATCTGTTCATTCAGTAATGTATGAATAGTAATGTATTCTGCTTCTGCTTAGTTTTATGCTATTTAACATTGATATGTGCAATGGTTTAGCTGTTGGTCTCATGTATATTGTTTTTTTATATATGAATCATGCAAAGTCTGTATATGTATACATGTATGTGTGTGCGTGTGTGTGTGTGTGTGAGTGTATGCATGTGTGTGTGTGTGTGTGTGAGTGTGTATGTATGTGTGTGTGTGTGTGTGTGTGTGTGTGTGAGAGTATGTATGTATGTGTGTGAGTGTATGTATGTGTGTGTGTGTGTGTGTGTGTGTGTGTGTGTGTGTGTGTGTGTGTGTGTGTGTATGTGTGTGTGTGTGGGTGTGTGTGTGTGTGTGTGTGTGTTTGTGTGTGTATGTATGTGTGTGTGTGTGTGTGTGTGTGTGTGTGTGTGTGTGTGTGTGTGTTGTGTGTGTATGTATGTGTGTGTGTGTGAGAGTATGTACGTATGTGTGTGAGTGTATGTATGTATGTGTGTGTGTGTGTGAGTGTATGTATGTGTGTGTGTGTGTGTGTGCGTGTGTGTGTGTGTGTTGTGTTTAGCAGATAAATGTTTTGTGATGCAGCAACGTTGATCCAAACAAAGATTCCCATAGAGGGACGATAAAGTATATTTCCACATGTTAAACTGAATTTAAGAACATTTAATTTACACACACGCAATGTCAACTGCACCTTTCGCTCATGTTTAATGACTTTTTTTAACGTTGCGATGCAAAATGTCTCTTTCACGCTGCTGGAAGAAAAAAAAAGTGAAAAAAATCTGGTGTTGTCATGAGCATATTTAACACATTTCCAACACTTCTCTTTCTTTCTTTTTCTTTTCTTTTTTAAATATACTCACTGTTAAACTGTTTACATGTTTGAATCTGAAAGCAAGTTGAGGTAATTTCATCCTGCGGACAGAAAATAGGACAAAAGGTTTTTTTCAACAGGATGTGGCTCTTTATTTAAATAAACAGATGTCTTGTGAATTATTACAGAAGAGTTTATCTATCACTCTAATGTTGTGTTTGATAAATACATAAATCATCCACTTCTCATCGTGAGTGACACTTTATTATGTGATCCAAGGTGTGAAATGCAACTACATGTATGTGCCACTTTTCTCCCTCGGGGGTTTTAAGAGGAAGTGATTGTGACACATTATGGTGAAAAATACTGTAGGCCTCATGTCCACACCTTGCTGTTTCTGTGAACAAAGGAAGCACACTCACTTTGGCCTGATTTTTTTTTTTTTTTTCGGTGGAGAACTAAAACAATATTGTTCTAAACTTTGCAAGCTGTTAATGATATTTCATTTTATTTTAACAGTCAAGTCTGTTAAAGTTCAATAATTACTCAAATCTGAGAGCATGATCTGAAATAAACAATCTAGAGTAAGTCAGCAATGCTAACATGTTGAGGTTTACTGCGTTCATCATCTTAGTTTCAATTAGCCGATTAACATTTAACACAAAGTACAGTCAAGCATTAAGTATATGCACTAAATATCATAGAAATGTGATAATAAGACCTGATGATAGCACTAGAGTCAGAAGCATTCATCCTCTGTGAGCCATTATTATATCAGCCCTATATATATTATAGCTATTATTATTTTGGTTTATTATTGGTTTTTCGTTTGAATTATTTTCTCAGTGTAAAGTTAAACTAACCAGCCAACACCCAGTTTTCTCTCTAAGGTTGCAACCAATGATTATCTCCATTATTGATTCACCTGTTGATTATATTGTCAATTAACCGATTGGTTCTTTGGTCAATAAAAAGTCAGAAAATCACTGTTTCCCGAAGCCCAAAATGATGAGATGGCATCCTCAAGTGGCTCATTTTGTCCCGATAAACAGTCAAAAACTCAAATATATTCAGTTTACTGTCAGAGAGGACTAAAAAAAACAAAAAACATTCACATTTTAAGGAGCTAGAATCAGAGAATTTGGGCATTTTGTCAAGATATGAAGTTAGGGAATAAGGATGCAACAATCAGGGAACTACTAAAACGTATATATTTTTAATTTAACATACTAATTGTAATGTTATGTGATACTTATGACTTGCTGAGCAACACAGCTGGAAGTTTATGAAAGACAGATAATCGAGCATCTTCCACAGCTGCATGAGTAATAAACGGACACTCCTGGTTTTCACTTCAGCTTTATTTATTGTAGAAAACCTGTTTCCAACGTACCGCACTCAGATTTAATAAAAGGTGGTACAGAAAATATTTCCCATCACTCCCCAAATTTCCTGTTTTATTGCTCAGTAACACTCATGCTGTGGTTTGTGATAATAGAATAAATACCTGGTGGCTAAAAAATACTCACAATGTAAATTCTCTTTCAGTACTTCCTCCTAATATTAGAATAATTTTCTATTATTAAAAAAAGAAGAAGTATCTACAGTGTTATATCCGTTTTTCGAGTTGTACGTACAGTACATGTGTGTATGTTATGCTGTATATCGTGGGCTGTAATCTAAAGTGTTCCACCAAAAACTAGGACAAAACCCACTTAGTCCTCAAGTAGACCGTGAGAAAGAGAAACATCAAGATTTCTGTTATGTGACAGTAAAAGTTACACTGATACACAACTAAATTGTGCTTTTTTTTGTGCTAATTATTATTATTTTTGTGAAAGTCTTTACAGTTTAAAAGGTTAAGTATAATAATCTTAAGGCCCATTTCATCCCCTCTTGGTGTTTAGAGAGACTGTTTCTTCAGATAATTATTACATAAAATCAGGCATAACAACTTAACACACTTTAAATATGTGTAAATGGTGTAAATATGATTTGATTATTATGGATCCAAATGAAAAAAAACTAGAATAGAAAATTACTGTTATTCAGAATCAAGTTGTCCACCTATAATGAAACTGTCTTGGTGCATTTTTCCCCTTTATTTTAAGGTGCTCATGATTTCCAGTCACTCAGCGTCTCACAGTTTAACCAACCTGTCTGGTTTCCAGTGGACAGTTTCGTTGTCCCATTTAAAAGCTTTAAATGCTCTTACTGCTTTAAGACCATAAAATAACTTTTTTTTAACAGACATTTTCTATCAAACCAGAGCAGATAAGTAACAGATTCCTTCACGTCTTTGGCCCTTTTCTTGTAAGGGGACAGTGTTTGTACCTATGTTGAAATAATCTATGTTATATTGTATGTTTATGATTGTTTTTTTCACACATTTGATCACGCAGGAAGTGGGCTGACGCGAAGGTACGGCGGCTGTCGGATACCCCGCTCTGCTGTGCGGTGAATTCTGACGCTGCTGCTCTGCTTTCGACAGAGATGCTTGTTCAGCTTTTGTCTTTTATGACCTCTTTGTTTCTCTGATGTCTCTTGTCTTTTTTTTGTGTGTGTGGATCTCCCGCTGTTGTGTGTATGATGCAATATTTTCCTCAGAGAGTGCATTTCCCCTGCATGGCAACGTCTATCATGCAAAGCTGTGAAGTGTTTTTAAGTGTGATGTGTGAACATGAAAAGCAACAACAGCCTTAAAGAAATCAACAATCCTTCACAAATGTACAAATTATTGCAGTAATCTTTTTTTTTTAACCCTTACATGCTGTTCAGGACAAATTTGACCCATTTTGCTGTAAGAACACCCCAAATTACTTTTACCCTGAAATTTGATGACTTCCTAAAGTGGCCCAAAATGCACAGAAATTAAAATATTTAACAAATTGTTGTTCATTGAGGCTGTTCTGGGTCAAATTATCTCTGTATCTATTGAAATGTGTTTTAGTTAAATGAATAGTTAATAGTTTTAATAAGATAGTCGTTATGAGGATTTCTTTTTATGATGTAGCAGTGAAGACTGATGGCTCTAATGGTTATACAATAAACCCCACAGCTCCATAAAGTTCAGCTCATTTTCACTTTACATATAAAATA